>NC_085872.1:22709501-22772001 GCF_034702125.1 Engraulis encrasicolus | reverse complement strand
CCAAACTTTTTTACTTTCCACGTTGATCATGCTACCTAAAGTTCAGCACAAACTCTTATTCCCTTTTAAGTTCTAAGGATATGTCCCCATACCTGAAGGCCTCCTCTACCCCCCCTCCCTCCCTCCCTTCTCTGCCAACAGCATCACAGCTGTGCTGAGCAACAAGTGTGGCTTCCAGCTACAATACCAGATGATCTTCTGCGTCTGGCTGCTGGCCTTCAGCCCTCAGCTGTGCGAGCAGCTCCGCCGCTACAACGTGGTGCCCGCCCTCTCGGACATCCTCCAGGAGTCCGTCAAGGAGAAGGTGACCCGCATCATCCTGGCCGCCTTCAGGGTACGTGCAACTCCTGTCCTCCTCCCTCCCCACTTGTCACTGTTGCCACGTCATGAGTGCATTGATGTGGAGTGCATTGATAACTGTGATTTTTTTTTTTTTTTTTGGAGCTACTTTTTACAACATTGACCTGTTCAATTAAGTAAAAAGTCATTCCATTAGAAACAAGAATTCCATTGATAGTCACATAAGTCACATAACGGAGAAGTGAGCGAATCTGGATCTTTTTTTTTGGCATGGTGTAAAGTAAAAAAAAAACCTTATAATTTAAAAACACAAAGGAGACGAGAAACAAACAATGTTGCTGAAGCACATCTGATTTCATCACAGCCTAGTGTTTTTACCCATTATTGCTCTGTCTAACCACTGAATAGAAGATGATTGCGGATATGCGTATTGTTTGAAAATGATTGAGGTAATGTCTGAATGACAAAACAAAGGAGATGGAAAAATTATCAGCTGAATTCATGCATGAAGTCTGCAGTAAAAGTTGGGTCCTTTTGTTTTCTCAAACTAAAGGCATTCATATCTCATATTATTCATTATTTCCAAATCTAGTGATCATTTACTCTGTCTTCTTATGAATTCCAATAAATATTCGGCATACAAAGAAAGCCAGTGACAAACCTTACCAACAGTTTCACTTTGTTTTCTAGTATCTCCTGTAACTTGTACAATTTCAGTCAGTTAAGCATTCTATCCTACAAACATCAGCACTCTCGTACTCGAGTACATCAGCACTCTAGTACATGTGGTGCGAAGTATGCCACGAACCCAGGCCATATCTATCCAATTTCTGTTGAAAATTCTATGTTAAGAGTCGACAATAACGCTAAACACAAGAAGAAACCATGTTCTGTCCATTCAGCCATTTCAAAACAGATGTTTGTTTTTTTTTTAAATGAAACAAACATGAGATTACAACTTGACCATTTTGCTCAGTCTGACCACCCCCACCCCCAACCCCCACCTCAAATTCCCCTTTGCCAAACCCCCATGATGCTGCTCCATAAGGGCACAGTGACCCACAGCAGCGGGCCATCTGGGTGAAGCTGGTGTTGTGCTGGACTGGTGAGTCATCCAGGAAACGGAAGCAAAAGCCTGATGGCAAGGGGCTCGCAGCACTTTGCTACAACAAGTAGATGGCGTCTCTTGATTGCAGGGTGCAGATGAGTGAAAGGGTTGCCGGCGTGCATGCAGACAAACTGAAAAAAAATGTAAGGAAATTACTCTTGGAAAGTCAGGGGTTTCGACCTTCATTCTTTGTGGGGCTTTAGCATAGATTTAGAGGATCAGAACTCTTGATGACATGCAGCCGTGACAGCCGTAGCGGAAATGGTCTTCAAAAATCAAAAAATCTCAAACCCCGCCATGTCCAACTGTGTAGGAGGTGCTAGATGTCAATTAACAGTCTCCGCACGCATGCCAGACCCCATCCCTGAGGTCGGGAGTGGATTTGGACAGACCCTGAAGGAAGTGAAATCATGGCAGCCTCCCCACCACCCCCAACCCCCCCCCAACACACTCTCACACACTCGGATCCGTCCCTGTGATTTGGACACAGGTGTCGTCCTCCCTGCGAGCGAAATGAATAGGGCCAAACAACACTGGGTCACGCACTGCACTGCAGCCACCCGCCCATTAGGCTGCAGTCCGCCTCGGGGACCGCTCTCCTGCGGGTGCCCACTGTATTTAATTTGCTCCTGAAAGCCACGCTTCTGTTTTGTCTGTATTGTTGGCATTAGTGTTGGATCATGAATTCTTCCAGCGCCGGCCCCGACGGTATTGAATTAGAGCCAGGCTGTGCATTCATCTCGCCCACACCGAAGTGCTTATTAAGTTTTCTGAACATGGATTTGGTCTTTGTCCCTACCCGTGCTTACTTGCTGTGTAATGGCGCCCAGCCCTCCCCCTGGCTTGGATTGTTAATGAAGAGGTGTGGTGGACATCATCGGGTTTCACCTTTTAGGTTTTTGGTCTGGCTCACCATGTCTCCCATTGAAAGGTGTTTCACTTCTGTAATGTACCGATACGATGTATAGTAAAGCATTGCATTACATTGCATTTAGCAGACGCTGTTGGACTTCTTTTCGCATCTATTGCTCTACCTTCTTGTTTCACAGCTCAATATGATATCAAGTTGATATGTGTAAGTTGCTGTAGTAGATGGAGTGGAGAATATTCATGTTTTGATCATGTGGAGTTTGATGCCATGTAGATGTCTTTTTCGACATGCAAATGCTCTCTTCCGACTCCCCAAACAGACAAAAAAAAAAAAACCAGACAAAAAAAAAAACCTCTTTTGGGAGTTCATTTGAATTTCCGCTAGTCTAATTTACCGTAGTATTCTCAGTAAGAGGCACTTACCTTACGGAAGTGCGTCTCCTTGTAGTTGGTTTTGGATCTTTACATCGAAATGAGTTTCAGCATGCCCAGCTGCATTTCAATAATCATGTTTGTAAGTCACCTTGCACATTTTCATGATGTCCCCTTCTCAGCAGTAACCCTTCCATAAATAGTTTGCATCATGTACCGCATAATCATTTTGGTGTTCTCAGCCCCCATTTGGAAGTGCAAAATAATAAATACACACTAAACTAATTTGTTTGAAATCCGCAGAATGCATTTTAAAAGCTAATGTGTTAATAGAACCATTAGCTTCTGGTGTTGTTTGATGACTCTTTTCAATAAATGGACCCATTCTTATCCACTCTGTTATGTGTTAACGTGCCAGATTGTCGAGGTTATTCACGTCGTCCCAACCCTTTCCAAATTCAGGGCAATGTGAAGAAATTTCAAGTGGGATCAGTTCAACTCAAGTGGCGTCAATTTCTCTTTCGTTCTGCTGTCCTTTCTTGAGCCCGTCCCACGATCAGGTCACTGCGGTGCTGTTGTTTTCAGACGGGCTGTGAAGTCCGAAAACGTGCACAGAAGACTTAGTATGCCTGCATAGCATTATCCTTCGAAACTAAATTGGCAGCAGAATTCAAAGGGACAGCCTTGTGCTCTTGTCTGGGCCCTATAGCTTGATGCCCAATATTGGTTTCATTTCTTTGAACGTAATCCTTGGACTGATTAAAATCCTTCTTGTCCTTCACATTGGCCCCGGCATCATAGGCTCTGAAGTGTCCCGTCATAATTGGCCCATTTCAGTAGAGCCCTTGCTGAGAACGGATGGCGCGTTGGAGGTAATTAAAAGCCATCAGGGAGTAATGAAGTAGGGAGTAATCACTGCGTGCCATTTGGGCCTCTTCTGTTGTCTTGTCTCCCGTGTCCAAAACTGGGTGTTATTTAAGGAGGTTTGATTGCAAGTGGGTCTCGCGGGTTGGCCACGGTGCCTGTTGGGAGCTCTCAGAGCTGCCTGTGTCATCTTTAACCTGTGACTAAAAGGTTCAGCTGATTAACTAAATCACAGCCCTTCAAAGGCTAAAGAGGGTATTTTTTTCTTGCACCTCTTTGTGATAGCGCTGCTGGTTTTCTGCGCTGGCTCAGTACATGCAAGCTTGTAGACAGCGGTATACTGTATGACATGAGGAACCTTATTGGAAAAACAGATAAATATTGATGAGAGAGAGAAGCATAGTCATTTAGGCAAAGATGTTGTCAATATAATGCAGCCCTGTGTTACTGTCTTAAAACACGATGAAATAGATTTACACATAGTCACACGGAACGCATTACAAAGTCAGTTTCTAGTGTGATGCATTACATGAAATTATACCTTTTTGGTTTGTAGGGCAATAATAGAGGACTTGCAAAGCCACGAAGGGGCAAAGCCACGAAGGGGCTACGAAAGAGCATGCAAATATTGCACATCAATAGTGGACAAATGCACATGACCGACCTATTATCTATCCCATTATTTTATTTTAAGTAACCACAGTGCTGCGTTTCTTCTTTTTTTTTCATTGACCTAACAATTTCCTTCCCTTATGCATTAAAATATCAATGTAAGACGACACCATGATTACAGCACATAGCAGCACTGTTTAATGTTTCTCAGAGGTTTTACAGGCATAAGGTCCATGCTTGAGTCCACCAGCGTGTTGAAAGCAGACTTTAAATGTAGTATGGCCAGCAAAGATGACTTGCCAGAAATAATAATGAAAAACTTTGCTGCAATATCTATTTACCATTTTTTTACATACCCTTGTTTCGTGGTTCTCATGGAAACACAGTTGACGGCTAAGTTATCCATAACCATGGTTTCACAGGTATGCCAGGGCTATTTTCAGACGGCTTTGTGTGTTGGAGGTGTTATAGTGCGTTACATGGATATTTTTCTCCCAAGCGTGACAGCGTTTCATACGCAGGTGAAAGCCTCAGCTGCTGCAGAGGTGGTGGAGGAGCAACTGATCAGGAGTAACTAATCAGTGTTGTTTCAATGCCATGCAACCACATTTTGATCTCGCCTTTTATGTATTGCCAATCAAGAAAGAGAAGAAAACTCTTTTGTCACTGTGATAACTGGCACTGATAGCAGTGAGAAATATTCACACACAAATACAAGATCGTCGGTATTTTACTCAGTGACTCTAAATATTTATTAAGAAATCATTTTTAATGCCCTTACTTATAAAGCATTGCAGTATGCAAAACGGTGGCATCGTCTTGATCAACCTACAAATCATATTTTGGTCCACCTCCTCTTCCCTTTGCAATTTCACATTATAATCAGACTGTATAGAAAATTATTCGCTTAGAATCTCTGTTATAAGGTTCCATATATTAACCTGCAATGCCAGTCATTGACCATAGAAGGAATGGTACTTGATTTAGAAACTGCCTTGTGCACTCTGTGCGTGCGTGCGTGCGTTCGAGAGAGAAAAGGAGCATCTTCCTTTGTGTTTCTGTGCAATATGAATAGAAAATAAGAGAAAACCTTTTCAGCTACCAGACATAGTTTTTAAGTATGAAGGCTTACTAAGTGGAGCAAGAGGTGGCACTCACTATTTCCAATCATTGTTAAGGGCCGTACGCACACATCGCTGCTATTTACTAGCTTCTCGCTTGCTCGCCTACTCGCCTCTCTTTCATGGAACGTTCGCTGAAAGTTCCTGCGGCTTTAACTGCCAATGAACAGGCGAGAAGTACCGAACTCTGCCTTTCAATTGGTTACTCGCTTACTCGCCTCGCTCGAAGATAAAATATTTTCAACTCGGGATCCGCCCACATCGCATCGCTTGTACAGTACTCGCCTACTCGCCCGGTACACATTGAAATTCTATTGAGTTCATTCACTGACCGAGTAACTAGCAGCGACGTGTGTGTACGGCCCTTTAGGCCTGTGTACCAGCATCGCTGCACTTGCAATGAGTACCAGGTCGTGGCTAAATCTGTAGTGTTTTGCCGTCGTGGCACTAAATGTTGGAGCAGGCGTCACCCAGCAGTTTTTTCTTCCTTTTAAGGGTGCTGACCAAAATATTGTATAACTGAAAAATGAAAAAAGGTCGCACCATGCATAGGTTTCTTTATTACACAGACGCGTTTTGGCGTTCTGAGGAAGGCAGAACGCCGAAACGCGTCTGTGTAATAAAGAAACCTATGCATGGTGCGAGCTTTTTTCATTTTTCACTAAATGCCATTTTACAATATGTTACAATATCACAATATATTACAATATATCAAGATGATTTTACTAATGTGATTGATGTAAAATGTTGTAATTGCGATTTAAACTATCAACATGTGACGCATGGCCCTGCCCTGGCCAGCCGGTGCGGCACTAGTCTGCCATGCGGCTGACCAGGGTTCGATTCCCGGTCCGGGTCATTTGCTGACCCCTCCCCGTCTCTCTACCCATTTGCTTCCTATCCACCTCTCAAACTGTCCTGTCAATAAAGTCATAAAAGACCAAAGCAAATCTTTAAAAATTACTAACAAATGTGATGAAACTAACAAACCATGTGATGTGTACGGTTATTTGAATACAGGTTGGTGCTGCTGACCAATCACTAGGTGTGGATGTGGGTTTTCAACATGTTTCAACATGAGTTCTCAACGGGTGTTGCAAAATTCGAAAGGATAGTGGCCAAAGCATAATTTCAGTAAAACACTCTGCATTGGCAATGGGAGTGTGTGTCCTTCATTTTCTGCATGAACAGGTCTGTTAGTAATGCTACCGGCAGACTTCTCTCAAACTCCAGTTGGCATGACACTGTTGTTGGGTGCAAATATGTTGAGTTGACAAATCCACGTCACATTAGTGTAGGCGTTTTTCTCAGCTTTGCAGCCATTAGGGGATATTTTTATCAGATGTTTATTGTGCCAGGTGTTTGGTAAATGGAATGTTTTTGAATTCATCTCTGCAGTTGTATAAGATGCAAAGTATTCAAGAGGTATGAGGTTAGAAATGTGCCATTGCGTTGTGTAGCAGGTCATATAAAGGACGCTTTTAACACAGTATTTGTTACTTTGGTTGTCAATACAAAATATTCTGTTTTGCATCGTTATTATTTTTAATATTAATTGTTAATTAATGTTTAATAATTATACAGTATATGATCTTGCATCACCTTCTGTCTTAACATTTGTATCTTTTGGATACTGCAACGTTTACTATTTGAAATTGGGGGCGCCGAAGATGGTAGAGAAAACGCTCCTTTTAAACAGATATGGTGCCTCTTTATGTTCTCCCATCTTTGCCTTAGCTTGCAGACTTCATGTTGACAACACAGGGAGGGATACTTAAACTCATCATAATCATACACGTGACAAATAAATTACTTAAAAAACAAATTACATATAAAATACCATATACTCTAAGAAAAAAGATATCAGCAATGTAATATTATGCTCATAGTTGTTTGTTTCATGTTTTATGATGCATATGTCGGGTCCATTGCGTGTCTGCAGAACCTGCTGGAGAAGTCTGCAGAGAGGGAGACGCGTCAGGAGTACGCCCTGGCCATGATCCAGTGCAAGGTGCTGAAGCAGCTGGAGAATCTGGACCAGCAGAAGTACGATGATGAGGACATCACCGACGACATCAAGTTCCTGCTGGAGAGACTTGGAGAGAGCGTGCAGGACCTGAGGTACCCATAGAAACGAAAATAAATAGTCATACATTTGTCTTCGTTGCACAGGATTTAAAAAAAAAACACGAGAATAGATAGTAATACATTTGTTTTCGTTGCACAGAATTAAAAAAAAAAAACGAGAATAAATAGTCATACATTTGTCTTCGTTGCACAGAATTAAACAAAAAAAGCGAGAATAAATAGGCATACATTTGTCTTCGTTGCACAGAATTAAACAAAAAAATGAGAATAAATAGTCATACATTTGTCTTCGTTGCACAGAATTAAACAAAATAACGAGAATAAATAGTCATACATTTGTCTTCGTTGCACAGGATTAAATTTAAAAAAAAATCCAGAAACACTTCTGTAAAACTCTCCAATACAGTAATGTCTGTATATTTCCCAGATTTGTTCGGTCTAATAGCCTTTACAGCCCATGACGTTTGCTCTCACTCTTAGTTTCACAAGTGATTTTGTCTGCGTAATAAGCCCGAATGGATCCCTTCCTGTCGTCCCTTCCACACAGAGTGGCTTTCAATTGCAGTCAATGTACTGTCAGTAAAAAGGTGTTGCAACATCCTGGCCAAGAGACGGAAGTCATTCAACACAATAAAAAAGAAACATAAAAAGAAAAATATTACATGGGGGGAAAAAAACAGAACTAGCCACTAATACATTGCAACTAATGTATCCCACCTGTCATCTGTGTTGCCTTCTATTAAGTTCAGCGGGGAGCAAATGATGAAATAAGTGCAGTGTAAAATAGCCATAGGACAGTAATAAAAGCTATATGAGAATGAAAACAAAATGAAATGGGAAATGGTGGTACATTATATTCCTCACAGTAGACATTTATATACAGTGCCTGCAGTAGGTGAATAAAATAGCAGAGCTAAAGATTCTCATCCAAATCACTCAGTCAGAAACACCACTATTCTCCTTACTATTGTTCATTTATAAATGCACACGCTTCATATGAAAAGATAGGTTGTATGTTGGGAATATGTTAACTACAAATGAATTCAATTATTGTCTGAATATTCAATACACACTAAACCAGTGTTTCCTAACCTTTTTTGTTCTGGGAACCCCATACAATTTTTTTCACGACAAAAATGAAAACATGAGCTACATAAGGGGTAGTAGGGTATTAAACCTATACAGTCTAAGATTGTAAATTGTGTTTCAAAGAGAATATTGAATAATTTCTTTATTAATTTATTAATGAATATTTATCAGAATTCTTTTTTTCACACACTTTCAGACATCTCAGGTGAACCCGTTTGAATTCCAGGCGACCCCAAATGGGGTCCCGACAAGCCTAGAAATCTAGACGCCCGTAGAGGCCGCAAATTAGCTCGCTAGGCTAGGTCCCGACACCAGTGTTGAAAAACACTGCACTAATCAAACTGAAAGTCATCCAATCACATTTGCATTTTGTAGATGGCTTCTTGACCAGATATGAGAAACTCCTCTGAATTAGTTCTCAAAGTAATTCGTTTTTATCTCTACCCCTCTCTTCCCATGCCACAGCTCATTTGATGAGTACAGCTCTGAACTCAAATCTGGACGCTTGGAGTGGAGCCCCGTTCACAAATCTGAAAAGTTCTGGCGGGAGAACGCTGTGCGACTGAATGAGAAGAACTACGAACTATTGAAGTAAGGATCTGAAGACTCCGCTTTGTTCCATAAAATGAAATAGCCAATGGTGGTTTTGTTGCTATTTTTTTTTTTATTTTTTTTTTTTTATGCGAACACGTGGAAAGTTGTTTTTATATGGTTTTTCATTAGTCAAAAGAATCATTCTGTAATTAGGGGTCCATCTCAAGTCTTAACTTAATATAATACAAAAAAATCAACAAATTACATTACTTTCCTCTGCCAAAATGAATTTATAATACTGGTTTATGATGTTTTTATGCTGTTCGATTTTCCAAATGTCAGATTTTTTATAGAATGACTCCCATGCATACAAAAATGTGTGTGCATTTACAGGTAACTACTTTTCCTCACATTATAGCTGAGACCCTTGTGTAAGTAGGTCTGAAAGTGTTATATTCTGAATTACTGCCATTTTGGGTCAGGCCTATTTTTCCCCTATTGTGGTGGTTTCCTAGCAGGATAATGCCAGTATGCTGCCACTGAAGGGGAGGTGATTTGAGACACTCATGTTCACTCTTACCTCTCCAGATTTCAATTACGTTGGCAGCAGGCCCTTTTCAAATTCAACTCCAGTCGTAATCTGCTCATCTTATTTCCATCATGACTTACCTCACAGCAATCAACAGCTGTCTCTGTTTCAGATGTAATTTTCAATTAGGGCTCTGTGTACACTTTCATCCTGCGCCATCTTTCAGTCAGGGTGGGGAGCCGGGAAGTTGTTGGTCCTGGATATTTGAGTCACTTGTTGTATGCGTCACCCAGACCATATGCCAGCTACTTGTGGTGCAGCTGTTTGCTCCTTTTCCGTTGCTCAAAGCACACCTTTCATGGGCTGATTATTGCATGTGTTTTTTGTGCCAAAGGTGTCGGCTGAGTGGTGGTCTATTTCTTTGCAATCTCAAGTTTGGGATGGAGAGGCTGATGTGAAATTATAATTTAAGAATCTTATCTTGTGAAAAAATTGTCCCAGTGTATTACGAGTGGACATGAAATGTTTTCTTCCCATGCTTAATGATATTTTTCTCTGAAATACTTCTCACCCGGTCCTTTTTCTAACCAATTTCTGTGGTGAATGTATGCCCTGCCTCCCCCAACTCTCCCCCCCCCCACCCCCGCGGTGCCCTATGTGACATGCCATACTCTTATTATCTCTTATTGACTTTTATTCTCTTCCAGGATTCTGACCAGACTGCTGGAGCTCTCTGACGACCCACAGGTGATCGCGGTGGCGGCTCACGACGTAGGAGAATACGTGCGTCACTACCCACGAGGAAAGCGGTAAGGATGCGTTTGTGTTCAGCACCTACTCCATCTCACCCTCCTGCCCCTTTAGACCATCAGTGCTGCACATAGTGAACTATGAATGCTCTGTTCTTTTGAAGTCATTCTTTTATCTCATAGCCTACGATTCTTTCAAGAGGGACAGAGCCTAGGAAAGAAGCTATGAACACTATGAATGCTATAGAAGATTAGATCGATGGTCTGTGTTTGTCTGTGGATTCATTGGAACATTTATATAGTTATATGTGCAGTATGTACTCAGGAGAGTGTAATTGAGCAAATCACCGGTTGAGGAAAAATGTCTGTTGTTTCAAGGACGTATAGAATCACAGTATTTGTTAGGAACGCTGGATGGGCTTTCAAACTACGTCAAAGACTATTGTACCTCAAGTGATGTAAAATGGGATATAAGGAGATATATGGAGGTATTGTCAATGACATGTTTTTTTTTTTTTTTTTAATCTTAGCTAGTAGGGCGGACTTAATTTCAGGTGGAAAAAAAACCTCTCTTGGATAATCAGGATTAATAATTGTGACTTCCTTTTTGATCCAAATAATCATGATTATCATTTTTTTCCATAATCGTGCAGCCCCACTCAAGGCTATTTAGAAAAAGATGCCCTGCACGGAAATCATTTCAAGGGGAAAAATGTTGCAGTCCTACGTCAATGAGATGTACGAGCGTACTTCTCCACATCCCAAGCCTGACTGCCTCCTTAGTTGTTAATTGATGACACACAACCCAGCTGATGTCATGCAGCATTATTTTGAATGTTGATGAAATAATAATGATGAAGAAAATAAGGGAAAATAAGAGAGTAATGAAAGACTGGATGGAAAGTCATATCTGTGTTGACGGCCTTGTATCATTTCAAAGGTAGAGGCAGAGATTCTCTAAGTTTATCTCTCTAATGTCTCTGGTAGAGGTTCGTGTCACTCCGCTGTAGAGGATGTTGCCATGTTGTGCTGGGTCTGTAATTTCAAATCTGACTCACTAGGCAGAGCAGTGCCAGATCACCCCCACCCCAGAGCACGGACATGGTGGTGGGGTTTCTGTGTGATTTTAACGCCTCTGTGGTCATTGGGCCAAGTGCTCCCAGCTGGGGTGAGGTACTGGTGAGAATTAGTGACAACGGGACCCTCTCATCCTGTCATTGAGGCTCCCCAGAGCAATATCTGTGTGTGGATCTTGTTGCAGATGAGCCCATGGGAAATTGCTATGATTTTATCTCAAGGGGCCTTGTGGCTGTCTCCTGTGATTGCCGGTCCTCTGGTTTCTCTCCGCGATCTCTCTGGCCCCAGCTGTTTTGACTGGTGAACATCTCCAGGGTTCCATGGAATGTGAATGGCCTTGCAGAGAGGGAGAAAGGGGTGCAAATGCAGCGCTGATGCATGCTTGCATAGCTGGAGTCATTTGAGGTTTTGGTAAATGAGGAAAATTGAAGATAAGAAGAACCAATGTGAAATGGATCCCTTGGAGTTTTTTACCTACTGAATAGTGCAAACAACTCTGGAATGACTGAGGGTCAAGACTTATTTTTAATTAGTCTGTTTTCAACTAAGTTTGCATGTTTTAAAGGGATGAAAAATGGCTGTTTGAAAGCTTTTTCTCTTATCTTCAAAATGTTTCAGTGTAGACTTTTTTTTCATTAGCATGTGGCACCTGAAGTAAGTAGCTTGTATAAATTTACATACACTTGGAGAGGCCGTTCAGGATTCCAATCAACAATGAATAGTTAATTTTACCTTTCTTTGAAGAGGCAAAAATGAAGCGGTTGAGACTTTTCATTTTCATATGAAAAATAACTTATTTCTTCATTTTTGTGATGTAGGATACATATATTCCTTTCCCTTTAATTTCCCTTCCCTTTTCCTGTATTTTCTGCACAAACAGGGGCGCCTACCCCCAGCCCCACTGTTGACTGGAGGGGTAGTGTCGCATGTGCTGCTGTTCACACTGCATGCTTGTTTCCAGGATATGCAGCCAAGGGTGTGATGAGTTGTTGCTCCAGTGCACACACAATGTGCAGAATTGACAGTCAGTTAATCACAGTGGCATGTTCACCCAATTTGTTTTTTGTTTTGTTTTTTTTATTTGGAAAGTTCACAGCATTTATTTCTAGCACATACTTTACCTTCAATACTTGACCACTAGTGAAAGCAGGTGCTGTGTTATTATTGTGTAAGGTTAAGTAGTGCATAAGTGCATATAGGGCAAGCTAAACTGCCCCACTGTGGTAATATTCTAGATTTAATCAGCCTTAGTTTCTTAGGTACATTTATGCTTTGCTTATTCAAGCTTGTGGTTGTTTTTTTGGGGTTTTTTTGCACAGACACCATTTTTCACCCATTGTCACATTTTCAACCCGATGAGCCCAGTCTGAATTTGGAGACAAAAGTGAAAAGTGCCTCATGTCAAGATGTTTCTGGCTGAAATATTGGCCGATATTCCCTCGTCTTTTCAGCTTCTGAAATGGCAGCTTCTGGTGCAGGGTTTCAAATAAAGGACACATCCTGCCTTCAGAGTCGCTTTGGCTCCAGATGGGCCTTGGCCTGACAAAAATCGCTTTTCATCGGGCTTACCGGCACCACTGCTTGCACACACTAGATTGTCACACCCCTCTCATGTCAGCAAAACACATGGGGGAAAAGAACATTCTGGCTAGAAGTAGAAGATAAGACCAGGTTCAACTTGTACCGGTACTTGATCATCATATGTTTCAGTATCTCTCTTTTTCACCTGGTCTCTTTCTTTTTTGTCTCTTTTTCTCCTTCTCTCTCTCTCTCTCTCTCTCTCTCTCTCTCTCTCTCTCTCTCTCTCTCTCTCTCTCTCTCTCGCTCTCCCCCTGTCTACATTTTCCTGGCTCTCTTTCCTTCTCTCTTCCTCTTCCTCTGTCCCTCAGAGTGATTGAGCAGCTGGGCGGGAAGCAGCTGGTGATGAACCACATGCACCATGAGGACCAGCTCGTCCGCTACAATGCCCTGCTGGCAGTGCAGAAGCTCATGGTGCACAACTGGTAAGAGCCTGATAGGATTCATCATAGCCCTCGTAGTATATAGACTGATTCATGCTGAAGTAGCCCTTAAACTAAACTTTTTTTAAAGGGACGCTGTGTGATTTTTAGTTGTTTATTTCCAGAATTCATGCTACCCATTCAATAATGTTACCTTTTTCATGAATACTTATCACCAGCATCAAATGAAAAGTATTCATTATGACTAGAAAAAATGCATTTTTCATACATGGAAAAGGGGATCTTTGGTCCGCCATTTAGAATTTCCAGAAATAGCCATTTTTAGCTGCAAAAATGACTGTACTTGGGCCATACTTTAAAATATTAGTTTATTACTTAGTAAACTTTCATGAAAATATCAAATTTGGCAATAGGCAAAGCAGTTTCAATGAGCAGCATAGTTGCAGTACCTTTTTTTGACCATTTCCTGCACAGTGTACCTTTAAGGGTGCACTGTGTAGGATGGTGACCAGGGTGCATTTCTCAAAAGCAAAGTTGTTACCCTGTTAGCAACTTGGGTAGTTTGTCAACAACAAAGTAGCTAACATAGTTAGCAACTATGGTTTCGAGAAATGCACCCCAGAGTAGGTATTGCAACGATGCTGCTCATTGAAACGTTGCTGTCTTCTGCCAAATTGGATCTTACAAAAATAAAACACAAATTCAGACAAAACAACAAAAAGTCCAAACACCACAAACAATAAGTGGTTGCAGGTGGGAAAAGCCTTCACATTAAACGGGATGGCAGTATGCCAGTGTCTCAGGAGCAGGGGAGCAGGACTTGCATCTTGGGTTGTTTAGTTGACCAGTGAAAAAAAATGATTTAGTCAGATCAAGCCTCTGAATGACAATTAGTAATTTGAGTCCATTTTTCAGCTACGAGCAGACTTGAATACATACAGGTCCTTCTCAAATAATTAGCCTATCGTGTTAAAGTTAATTTTTTCCCCATAATGTAATGATAAAAAAAATACTTTCATATGTTTTAGATTCATTGCACACCAACTGAAATATGTCAGGTCTTGTATTGTTTTAATATTGATGATTTTGGCATACAGCTCATGAAAACCCAAAATTCCTATCTCAAAAAATTAGCATGTCATGAAAAGGTTGTCTAAACAAGCTATTAACCTAATCATCTGAATCAACAAATTAACTCTAAACACTGGTAAAAGCTTCCTGAGGCTTTAAAAAGTCCCAGCCTGGTTCATGACTCAAAACCGCAGTCATGGGTTAGACTGCTGACCTGACTATGTTTAACATTGAAGTCAATGGCAGTGGCATTGCATGAGGGTCATGGAAGCCCAGATATCCTTGATGCTTAGCTGTCAGCTGTTTTTTGTTCTTTGATCTGGTGACCCACACTTCCCTCTTCATTATACCCCATAGATTTCTATACCACGCTTAGGTACTTTGGTGGATATGGACATTCTAAATCACCAGACTGGCTAATTAGAATGTCCTTAACCACCAAAGCACCAAAACGTGGTATGGAAATCTATGGGGTATAATGAATAAACTAGTGTTTAGTGTTATGTGTATATATATGAACATAAATATTTGAACAATATGTGTTTATTTTAGTATAACTGAGAAATATTTATTATAGATCTTCATGGAAATTCAGTTAGGCAATTTAAATTAGTGGGGTCCTTTTATCTTAAATTTACTAGAGTGTAAAGGCTAAAAACAAACCTGTTCTATATTATTTAAAAAAAAAAAAATGGGACATGTCTGTGAATGGATATCTGCTAGTGTTTTTGTTCCACATCCATGGAAGAGGTAAGTTCACATGATCAAGTGATTGTTATTCAGGCCCTGTGGGGACGACGAGAGGGCACATCTCAGTCCGCCTGCTCTCATCAGGGCTTCACTTCAGTCTGGCAGGACTGAATTGTTGCCTTTGGAGCTGTACCGTAAACCTAGTATTTGGGGTTTTTGTGTTGTTAGTGGACTCCACAGGTTTTTAAACAAATACAATTCAAATGAGCAACAGGCTAAGCCAACCATGTATTTTAAAACATGTCTATTGCAGAGCAATTACAAAACATTAAGATACATAAAATATTGCACATTATATTGAGTTTAAAGTGATAATAGTTTAAATCATTTACCATTTGACAAATGTGAAAACATGCATGTAATTTATACAATACTATTCAATACAATACTACTTCATGTACTATGATCCAGACTGACTTTTCAGAACAGCACATTGTGTTATTATGTCTATGCCAGGTCATCCTCCCAGCTCTATTTTCACTCGGGTTGGACCTACTGTAGGCTATATTTGACACCCCACAAGGCTTGCGAATTGCTGGCCCTTCACAGAGACTATGTAAACACACTGTCATATCACACCTGAGCACACCTAATCATCAGAGCCAGGTCTGACCGCTCCAGTCCTCCAGCAGATTCAAGCCACTGGAAAGGCATCGCACATTTTGTTGGCTAGGAAGAGCAAAACTAAAACAAACCCTCTGGTCATTTCAGGAAGTAAAGATAAGCATGGCTTAAACCCCAGGGATGTGCGGTCTTGCATACATGTACATAACACACAGCATTGAATATTTGAACAAGCATGCGTGTGTTCTTTTTGGACATGCAGTGAGTTGTGAACACACAACGCAAAGTTGGTACTGTGACCCTAAAACTCTTGCCTTTGCATTGAATATTAGAGGCAAGAAAAAAAAAGATCCGAAGAGTCTACTTTCCTTAAATGTCTAGAACTAGGAGCCAGATTTTTTTACGGTGTGCCTCAGAACGACTGGCCAGCTAGGCTAATCTTTATCTACTTGTTTGGTAATGGACTCCCACAGCTGGCATTATACCAGTGGAGGTGAGGCAAGGGTGATTTCCACCAGACAGTCATTAAGCTGCCATGACATATTTGCGAGTGAATCGATATCTTTAGGTCCGCTATACATTTTCTCATCAGATGATTCAGCCACTTTGGCGTGTTTGGGCTAATGTGTGGAGTACTGCCAGCAATGGTTGTTTTATCCAGCCATCGAACCAGACTGTTTATTCATTCAAATGTGCTTGTTTTTCATTTTTATCATGCACCAGGCCTTCCTTCTGCTCGCAGAGCAAGATAATTTGACGGGAGAATGAGCTGAGTTCAGAGAGACATTTCCAATGCCTTTGTTGAGGTGTATTGATCTAAGAGGAGACCAGAGAGGAGGTAATGGGTGCGAAGAGGGGAGGATGAGGCGAGAGGGAGGGAGGGAGGGAGGGGGTGAGTAGGAGGGAAGGTTGTACAAGAGGGTGAGTCTACACTCCGTTGGATTTATGGAAACAAAGAGCGGATTTAATGTGTGTCCTCCGATCTCATCTCACTCGTGCTTTGTACAGGGATAAAGACTGTGCCGCTGCCTGAGCTGCAGCACGAATAGAGGTACCAAAGACAAGAGTTGGTTAGATCTCCTGTGAGAGTGTGACCATGAGCTTTTGACCCGAGATTAGTTTCTCAAAGGGGTGGAACGTGCTCTGAGGCATTCGAGCAGGGTTCCGTGGTTTGCATTCAAGCAGGTTTTTATTTGCTGGTGTGTCTGTTCTATTACTACTGGTAGAATGAAGAAAAAAACCCACCAAGCTGTATGTAAATTTCCTTATTCAGATGCCTCTGACGTTGCCCTGTTTTACAATTGAAATGTTAATAGTGGGCCATATCTGTCCCATATTGTCTGCATATTTGCCAGAGTGCAATCAGGGGTATTGAGGAGTAGGTTACAAAGAGCGCGACCGTCGTCAGATTTTGAGCAGTGTCTCTTACCAGGCTTCATGGCCCGTGTCTACAGAATAGCACATTTGGTGCATATTCCCCTCTGGCTAATGGCACTGGAGCGCGAGCCGAGCCGAGCCGAGCGCCTCATCTGAGAGCCCAGCTCGGAGGACATGGATTCTGAAGTGCCTGTTGATGGCTCTAAAGTAATGAGAGCATTTGTAAGACTCTGAGTGCTGAGTGCTCTTTGTTATGGGAAGCCTTGGCACAGTGGTGCGCATGTGGTGGTGGTGCATGGGAAGAATCTGTAGCCTGGGCACACTGAGAAACCCGGAGCATGTGAAGCAGCAAGCGATGGCTGGAAAAACGGCCCGGCGGGGTTTTAGGTGGAGGCTGGTAATGTTCCCATTGGTGCCCATGCTGTCCAAAGCTGCGGGAGACCTTCCCTGCTCTCTCTTGTGGAACAGGGATGCAGATGGAGACTAAAGCGGGTACTGTGATAGTGTTGCCTTTATACCTTGGCTTTGTTAGGTGTTTTTTTTTTTTTTTTTAGTTTGTTGCCAGGTGTATTAACTATACTCTGGTAGATAGCTTTTCTCTAGCCCGTTAATATTAACCACTGTTCATCACTGGAGAAAACAATAAGGTTTTGAATGTCTCTAAAAGAAATGTATATAAATGTTGTATTTAGATGTACATTTAAAAAATAGCTTGACCCCTCATAAACATTACTATACTCTACAGAGATGCAAAACACTATTTACACATGAAACCTCTCTGTGGCTTTAAAGTTGTGCAAAGCCTTCTAGTTGATGACTTGATCATTTTCCTGGTTGTGATGGCAACGGACCTTTATCCATCCCTCTCTGATGGTTGAGTCCTTGGGAATTGGCTCTAGGCTTACAGTGCTTGAAAAGACATTGACCTTGAAGGCATATGAGGAAGGCTTAGCTATGCTATCTCCAAGGTTTTTCAAAAACACGGGGATACTCTTAAACGAGTATCAAATAAACAAGTTTATGTTCTTACAAAATGTGCAGCAACTGTTTTCTCACCAACTGGCAGATTGCTGTCACTGAAGTGAATTGAACTGAACACCAGAATTACAACAGTGAAACATGGAAGTCAAATTATGTTTGTACAAGATGTTGTGGAAGCTTCAGAGAACATTTTCAAATTTGCCCTTGTTTGTGGTAATTAGTCACAGGGTGTAGTGCCAGTGCATATATTTCCTGATTTCCTGTTTTAAGTAATAGTGGCTTCTGTTTTATTTCTGCATGTTTCTCACCAAAAACACAAGCTTATCACTTATTAGCAGAATTATGATAACCAGAAACGCTTTTCTATGGTTTCACGTGTCACTTGTTGCAAAGGTTATATTTACATTCACTGATGTATTTGAACTGATCTTTAAAAAAAAAACAATAATTTAAATTCTCAATGCATGTACATACTGTATTTACTGTGTATAGTTCAAAACTAGAGTATCTGTGCATGGTTTTTCACTACCTTTAAATAACTAAAATCGCTGTTTTTGGTGTGCAATGTCTGTGAAGTGGCAACACAGCAAGTAGCTATGAATTTAAAACACTAGTCAAACCTTGTATCATTTATTTTTTGTTGGTTTAATTGGAAACGTTGCACTCTGTGCATATGTGATACGTGATGGAGCATTACTAGAAGAAAAGGGCAGATGCAGAGTAGGGAAATAAGTAAGGGTTAACGTTCGGCGAGAAGGTCGCTACCGTGGAATAGCAGCACGACAGAGAGAATCTTTAGACCCCGACGCGGAGCGGAGGGGTCTTGTTCTCTCTGAAGTGCTGCTATTCCACAAAGCGACCGACTCGCCGAAAGTTAACCCGCTTATTATATGGATATACTTAAATGACTCACACATGGCGGGGACATTTCTTTAGGCCTATTTAATGTTAAGATTGTTGCTGCGCAAAACAAAACAGTGCCGTTGTGGAACACCGCTAGGCAACAGCTAGGTAGCCAGGACAACAGGTGTTGTCTATCACAGCAGCTGATTAGAGTCTTGTTGAAAAGTCGCTTTAGCAGTGAAAAGTCTTGTTGCCATTGACAGCGGTCTGTTATAGACCAACCCGTCCGTTATCGAAAAATAACAGACGTGCGAACGTTGGGGAGCCCCGTTGAAAAGAATGGAGCATTCGACCGATGACGTCACAACCATATAATAAACATGCATAATGCAATGTTTTCATACATTCCTGAATTTGGAAGGCATGCATTAAATTCGTACACAATTATTAAATAAGTACACAATATCACAAATATGTCAAACACACATATAATACATTCCATTTGTAGTACATGTTAAATCCCCAACCAACCAACCAATTTTGAAAGGCTGTTAAATATTTTGTTAGTAGCTCCTAGAGAATTTAATTCTTCTCAACATGCTTGTCTCATATGCCCTGCATATTCAAGTATAAGTGTTCATGCACAGTGTACCCCAGGCAGCCAGCTTATTATGCACTCGTTTTCACAAAGCCACAAGCTGATCGATACGTGAGGATCCAACCTCGTGCACTCTCGCCCACTGTGTCACCCTGGAACTGAAGATGCTCTCCTGATCTGTTTACATCTGACCTCTCGAGGTTTAAGCCTGGCTGAATTGACTTGACTTGACCCAGATGGGCTCTCTATAGTGTGTACTTTGAGATATGGTGATTTAGCGAAGCAACATTGATGAAAGACTTGGATTCTGTGTATCTGCAGATTGTAGGTGCCTACAGCCCAATGGAGCCATGCTGCTGTCAAGACAACAGCTTTGTTGTGACAAGCTTGCTGGATAGTGCGGCAGTTTTATATAGGCAAAGAGAAGGGACAACTGATTAGTGTTCTGTGTATGACGTTTGCTTTCATCAAGAAAATGGAAACTGGATACTGGAAGGATACAGTTGGTGCCACCAACCATTGCATGTTTTGAGGAATGATGGTTATAAATAAATGAAATGATTATGTGGAAATCCCATATAATACATTATTAAATACATTTCCCTACTCAGGGCCAAGTCCGGGTATAAATTCAGTTTGAACTAAATCGTTACAAAAATATTTTTCACATGAAAACAATATACTGTATCTTATATGCTGTATTTGAAATGAATCAGTGAATATCACTAATTGCTACATTTTCACTTGGTGAAATGCTTACACAAAGCTGTGATGTGTACACAGAGGAATACGGGATAATGGTGTGTCGTTTTTAAGATACCTACACCAATGAAAGTGTTATTTTAAAGAGTACAGTAGAGCTCCTGTGTGGACGCCTAACGCTGATCACACATCTGTGCTATTTTAAAAATGGCACCCTGTTTTATGTTTCATGTCATTCATAACCTTTATTTCTGCAAAGTTGCCACTCCTCACCATTCTGTGTTGCTAAGGAGCGGTGTCTGAAACAGATGGTGTGGATGGATGGTTCAAGGGGTAGGGGCAAAGAGTGACTGGATAAACAGACTGGCGGAACACTCAGACTGATGGCAGCCATTCTAATAGAGCCTTGGTCACATATGCTTGCTACCGCCTACCCAATTATGAATCATTGTGGGTTTTTTTTTTTTTGCTTGTCTGAATCTTGTAAACGAGCATCTTTTGCAATGATTTTTTCCCCCTTCAACTGCCATTTCAAAAGAGTATATTGACCTACTGTATTCCAACAGGTTAAAAAGGATATTCCGATTCATGTTTACTGTTTTAATGTAATCAGGAAAGCAACCCCAAACCTTCACAAAGTCAGATGGTGTGTGGAAATCTGTGAAAGGTCAATAGTAGAGGTGAAGATGTTTCTATATCCAGGAGAACCCTATGACCGCTCACATTTTCAAATATTGTGAAATGGCAATACAGAAAGGTCAAATCTGTGGTAAGGGAAATGAACGCCTGACAACGCTCCCATTTCCTCCCTCCTTCAATCAGCTTTTTTTTTTTATTGACGACTGTGTTGTTCAGTGTTTTCCTACCTGGTGTTCTGATGCCTTGTGGTTGTTGTTGTTCTGCTCTCTTCTCAGGGAGTACCTGGGCAAACAGCTGCAGTCAACAGAGCAAGCTCCCGCTGCTGTGGCCGCCAGAAGCTGAGCTTCTCATGCTGTCTCGTCAGCAATATGACTCACTTCTGTGTACACATTTCTGCGTATGGGTGTACGAGCGTGTGTTGGCATGTTTGTGATGGCGTGCGTACGGTGAATGGATGCCAGCCCCTCCTGCAGTGCTGATTTGAAACCCAGGCACTCAAGCACCCACCTGCCCCCACCCGCCATCCCCACCTCCTGCCCCCCCCCCCACCCGCCATCCCCACCTCCTGCCCCTAACCCTGCCCCTGCCCCATCCCCATCCCCTGCACCCACCCGCCATCCCCACCCACCTGCCCCCACCCCCACCCGCCATCCCCACCTCCTGCCCCTGCCCCCGCCCCTGCCCCTGCCCCCGCCCCCAGCAGACGCCCAGGTGCTGTGAAATGTAATGCTTTGTCTTTGTGATTTTGTCCCTTTCCTGGCTCTCATTGTGATGTGTGTGTTGTTCTAGCAGAAGTGAGGACTCTGGTGTATGTGTACTGTATGTGTGGGTTGGTGAGTATGTGGCTATACACCACCTCCCTGCCTCTACATGTGTTAAATCTGAAAAAAAGTTAAAATTTATTTATGTCTTTGAGTATTATGATATTACATGCATTCCAATAAAGTGTCTAAAAGAAATGTCACTGTTCCTTTTTTTCTTTGTGAAGTGAGAGAAGAAATAAGCCCACACATTTCAACAGAGGTGTGAAGAAAAGGGTATTGGAAGGTGTGACCTGACCAGCAAATAGAATACAGCATCTTATTTATATGTGGAAAATGGCTTCAGTGTGCTTTTTGAAGCACTGTGCATATTTTAGTCTCCAAAATGGGATGAAACAAGTCCACAATTCTTTCATGTCTTGTTCAAGCAAATGCTGCGCAAAGGGTCCATCTACCTCACGTGTATAACAACACTGGTGAAAATTGTAGTTTAACGTGTCTTAACCAGTCACCCAGCCCTGCATAGATACAAAACTTGTGTTCTGCTGCTTGTAATTGTAACAACAATAATGATGCTGCTGATGATTGTCTATTTTCTATGAAACTGTCCTATAGCAGCCCATGCCATGCCTGTATAAAATGGAAGCATTTTTCTTTCACAGCTGTGTGGTGTGAGAGCCAGTACTGCATTAGGTTTAATGGGGTGAATGTATCTGCTGTTGGGTTTGCTAGTACCACGGTCTGTTGAGAGCAGAACCAGATAGTGGGTGCCATGGCAGTTTGGTAATTTGTTTTCCTCACTCTTCCTCCTCGCCCTGATTATGTCTCTGGCATACTCCGCCATACACCACTTACCTCGCTCTCACTGCCTCGGGGCCTAACAGGTGGGCTCTTTGCTATTTGCAAATCTGCCAACCAGATGTGGTGTAGCAGTGAGATTGCCACTATCAGATTCGTTAGCCAGTCGTTAATAGGCACTTTGAATTGTGTTGTTTATGTCTTTGTGGTTTCGTTTTTTTTTATCCTGATTTTTCAGTTGTCATTCTCATCGTAAATGCCCACACAAAAGTTGTTTTGAATTGACATTGTATTCTTGCACCTAGTAAATAATGCAGGCAGGATCTGCATACATATTTCAGCAACTTCTTTATAGAGGTTTTTGAAATGCAAGCCCACCAGCCATAGACTCCCCTTGGATGTGTCCTCCAAAAGCTAGAGTGTCTTTCATTTGTTTGAGCCAGAAGTCTGGAGAGCAAGGGTGGTGTGTGGCACCCCCCAGCCTGTGGCATTACTCATCTGTTACATCTAAACCTCTGTGTTTGCTTCTTGATGGTGATTGGCTGATTTCAGCATTTCAAGCCATTTTAAATCTATCACAAACTGTGTGTGAGGTCATATAGCATTCAGAGCCATTTTAAGGATTTTCTAGGTTCTGCATTTCACTGTCTCTGCCCATAGCCCATTGAAGCAGCCACTGGTATTGCCTGCCAACCACTGCCCTAATACACTAATAAAGTATTTCTTTTTATTATTATTATTGGTTGAAATGAACAAAATCATATAAAAGATTATTTTCAAATTCATTTTAGATAAACAATAAGCCACTTGAGGATATGTGTTTGTGCTTTATTTAGAAGGACTAAGGGGAAGTGGTAGGGTGGCCGAGCGGTCTAAGGCGATTGTTGGAACTGTATTTTATTCCATATGAGAGCAAACATGTTGCCTTGGCACAAATGTGCCTTTTCGCATTCAAGAATTCCTGTTCAAGGCTAAGCAGAAGATAACTGGACTGTGCGAGGACTTTATCTGTACCAGAACAATGGAATGCCCAAACACAACAGAGTTGCATCTCCACATGGCAGGCCAAGGACTGTGTGTTCGTTGCCTGATTATCATAGACTTGCAATCGAGATTCGATCTGCAGCGCCGCCGAAGGTGTTGCGTCACTAGGAGGGCGCAGCCTGGCTAGTGTGTTCGTGTGTCTGTGTGTGTGTGTGTGTGTGTGAATGAATTAATCTCTATCGGGTACGCCCCCTTTTCCCTTTAGCGGATAGAGATAATTGTTATCAGGGACAATCCTACAATAAATATGGCTTGGAGATATTACAGCGGTTAGGACGAGTGGGGAAAATGGTGACTGACGGTTCTCCTCATCCGCTCTCCAAGCCGGCTTGAAACTTAATTAAGGATTCTCTGTGTCTTTCATTTCAGGTGTTTCATATTTACAAATGTTAAGGGTTTGAACCTAACATTTTACTTGGTCCTTCAGAGCCGGATCCCAAGATACCGACGATTCCAGCACGCGAGGAGGGAACCAGGAAAGTCTGTGGCCACAGCACTAAGACCCGTTTCCGGGACTGGTCTCTCCCTCGCAGGCTGGGATCCGACGGTTGACGGGAATCTTGAAAAGACCAGAGAATCGTGGAGTAGGCCTACATTTTTATTTTTATTTAAAAAAAGGATTGAATGAAAAAGACGGTAAAATAAGAGAAGACAAAACCCTGACAATTCTAGACTCTATCAGGTAAAACGTAAAGGGAGGGCAGACTCCCCTAGTACGAGAAACTAGTTTAAATTCTGTGTTCTCTGCGTTGAGAGAAAGTGTGCGTGAAAGGATTCGTATTACCACTCGGTAATTACGTTTCATACCAATACAACAAGGGTCCAAATAGCGAGTCTTTGTGGAAAGCCTGTATGCAAGAAGATTCCACCTGTGAGGTTGAAGTGAATCTTACCACAAACGATCGTTGATCGCTATCTTGTTGAAAAGTGTATCCAACAATAGAGGCACTGTAGGTGTTGTGACGTTGGGACTAAATTCATAGAGACAGAAATGGGGGGCAGTAACAGCAAAAGAAGTGAAAAGTTCCTTGCTGAAATGCAATGCAAGGACTGGAAAATTGTGCATAAAGAAAATCCTAGTGCAGTAGCACCGCTGTGTTACTGGGTAAAAAACTATGGGTTTAATGGAAAGTTGTCTACAACAAACCTAACATTTATGGCCTGGCCAGCAGGGCCAACAGGAACACTACAATGAACACCAAAACTATCACGGCCAACGTCGAGGCCAACACCAAAATTCCTGACTAGACCGAGAGCACCAGTATCGACCGTACGGGCATGGCCCCTCGGCCGATGACTGGTTTGATGATAATGAGGAAAACGGACGGGGATGTGGAAGAGGTAGACGTCGTTCTAAACTTAGAGGGATTGGTTTACCAAGAAAAAATTAGACCTGAAATTACCCTTCTGGTCAAAGGGACCCCCGTACGTTTCCTCTGTGACTCTGGTGCTAAAAAAAAAAAAAAAAGGCAAATGACAGCCATTTGGATTACTCACTGAGCAGTTAATGTCTCAGATAGCCTACCATATAATAATAATAATAGTAATAATAATAATAATAATAATTGTATTTTATAACACTGTGTCATACAAGGCAAGTAATATGGATATCTGTTTGTCTGTCTGTGTGGGCCCTATTTGTTGTATGAATTGTCCTAGTGGGACACCCCACTGTGTGTGTGAGAAAGATTGTATATATGTCTGTGGAGTGTACGTGTGTATCTGTGGAGTGAGTGCCTAAATACGTCTGAGAGTGGAAGAATTTTTTTTTGAGTGTTTAGTGGAGGTACTCTATTGTATTCAGAGTTAGCTGGAGCTTGGGAGTGCACATGTTGAAACAACATTTTTAAAATAAGAATAAGCCTTTTATTTTATTCTACAATTCAACTTTGAGGTGTAGGATTTTGTCATGATTTTGTTTTTCCACACATTCTTACCCATTTATTTTTGATTAGGAGAAAACGGGGTTGTGGAGTTATGTTGTTTCTTTACTATTTTCAATTGAAAGTTAACATGTTAATGTTTAAGCCTTTAAGACACGGCATTATAAATTAGCTGTTACCAGAATGGCAATGACCAAGTCATAATGTATTACTAAAGGCCCCGTGCACTGTCATGGTAGTGTAGTGTAGTTGCAAAAGAGTTTGCTTTCATGATTTACAGTACCAAAATGTCTTTGTTTCTTCTAAAGAATAGATGAAGCTTTCTCCTTGCTCTTATTTATTTTTTTTTTATTTTTTTTAAAAGAACAATGGGTTTGAGATCTTGAAATAACGCAGGCGTTATTTGATGGCCCAAAGGTGCTGTGAGTAAACCCAATTTGGACCTGGTCTGAGAGTTAGGTCACATGTGCTGAACGTTTCTAGAAATTTAGGTTGTCATTTTGTTTTTATTGACGTTTAACTATGACTTATTTCTTTGTTTTATTTCATCGAATTTCTTGCCTTATTATGTTCTATTTTGATGAGTTATTGATCAATGGATCATGGGTTTGGTTAAAAAAAAAAAAAAAACCCTAAAAGTTGGGTAGTAGTACTCAACTACATTTCCAATGCAATTATGATCTGGAACTTTATTTTAATGACAATGTTGACTCTGATAAACCAGCAAAAACTAGACTCTGAATACACAGAGGCGCTTGACAAAATCACCCCAGCAAAGATAACAGTGTCCTATGTGTAGATGTTTTCATTAGCTCGGATAGATATTAAAAGGCTCAGAGGCTCTCTCTAAGTAGCCCAAGGTCTTCTGCAGGCAACCCTTATCAGACACAGCAGGCCCAAACTATCAACATGCAAATTTCTGTGGCAGAGACAGAAAGACACTTAATAGTGAAACCTCCAACAGTGTATGCTAAACCACCTGTTTGTCACTGAAAAGACAATAAGAAATAAAAAAAAAAACTGAACACCGACCTAGATAAACAATACCAAAGCTTAAAGTTATGTTAAATATCTATCATTGTCATTAGTTTAATACTGTAAGTGTGAACATTGCTTCACATGGTGTGTGATGAGACATGTCAATGTTCTCTATTTGCTTTTAAAAGTTTGAATTTGATGACGTTGGGATCCTTATATTTTCATTTGTTTGATTTTTAAACAGAGACAGTTGTCTAACTCTGTCTTTTCATTTCAGTCGTCAACTTGCAATCAAAGTGAAAAACTGATTGCCAATAAGGTTTTAGTTCCGTTACAAAATGTTTTATGTAGCCGATACATGAAGTCAATAATTTTTTGCTCTGATTTGATTTCAAATTGATCTGGCTTGAGTGTACATGAAAGAAAGTTGTTTTCCCTATAATACTTTTTTTTGTGTTCTTTGAGGAACAGGCCCAGTGTTATGGAAACGAGCTGAAACACAGCTGATGTGAATGGAAGGAACCTAGACAATACCAATGATCGCTAGGTTAAGTGAATTTTGTTTTTAATTTGATAAGTTTCACAAGATTTTCCCAGAGTTTGTTTTGTTTCAATTGGGTAATAATTTTAGTTATAACACTTGATAAAATAACAACTGTTATTTTTTTCTTTCTTTCAAACCATGAAAAGTTTGACCTAAAGTTAGACAAGGTCTTACCTTTATACCTTAGATAAAGGGTCTGTCCGGTTGTTTGTTTCATTTTTCTTTTAAAGTTGCGTATTTTACAATGGCAGTTGTGTTTTCTTTCTTTTTATCTCTTACATTTTGATTGGTTGATCTAGTGATCTGTATGTCTGGGTGATGACATTGAAACTTTGGAATGGTTCGAGAAAGTAGAGAGTAGTAATAAATGTCATTCATTTTAAATTGGTGGAGCCATGGGCTAAGCCATGTATCAACAGGAGGGATATTATTGGATTCTCAAATATTACTCATACTCAAATTTTTTATTTTATTTTTACAAAATACATTTTTGAATGTACTGACATTATTGGCAGGAGTTGGGCTAGGCCCCTATATCACCATGACCTCATGACAAAAGGACAGTGAGGACTGCATGCCAATATATATTTCAGTTCTGTTACAAAGTGATTTATGCAGGCCTAACTATCATGTAAAGACAGCCAATACTATGGGTATAGTCATTTTGTACGGCATGCTTAATGTTTCTTAATGTTTCTTCTACATTCTATATTGGATGAACTATGTGGTCAACACCACATTTTGTCAGTTTGCGTTTATCGCCTATTCTGTAAGGAACTGTAATGTAAACGTGAGCCACAATAGTCAGATACTGACCAGAGTAATTTTCTTTTTCATAATTTTGCTCTTGATAAATTGTTGTTCCCCGGGAATGTAGAGCTATCTATTTTATTTTGATTATAGATTATGAGAGAATGGTTGGGCGGTTTTGGGTTTTGTTTTGTCTAAACTAACAAAACATCTCTATTATAATGCTCTCTAATCTGTTACAACTGCGCACCTCCTCCACACTAATGTCTGTGTGTGGATGAGTTTTAAAACAAATGTTTGAAAAAGCCTGCCTTGATGTAGGCTATGCGAGTGATTCTCTGATTCGGCTACACTTTTAAGTCCGTGGATTTGATTTGCCAATTCCACTAACTATTAAGATTAAGCTTGGCAATTTGTTTGTTTGGCACTATGTAAACATCTAGGTCATTTAGTTGGGAAAAATACTGATAATTGACTTTTTGCTTTTGCCAAAAGCGTAGGGGAATCGTAGAATCACTCATGCACCCATGAACTGGAGGGTGTTGGAAGATGTTTACTTCTCATCATTTACTGTGCTCAAAGTCTGTTTCGGAAATTACTTAAGTCTTATTGAGTCATGTGGATGGCACATGTCTCAAACAGGAGAGATATTTTAGGATTAATCAGTGCATTAAACAAATATGTGTATAGGGCACATGTTAAATGAAACCTTGTTCTGAAACTTCACCCCTTAACCTAACCTAAAACAAACATAAGAGAGCTACAATGTGGAATCAAATTGCATCAGGGTTTGAATCATTTGTATGTTGGTGGTGTACCATAAACAAAAATGTGGACAGAATGAACAACTTCCACTATAATGTGCAGGCGCTGGGCAACAAAACTGAATTCGAGTTCAGGGCCATCCATGAACAACTGAAGTCAACCTGCCTAATCGCATTCCAATCTCGTATTGCGGTTGATATGCTTTTGGCCGATAGGAGTGTGTGCTCTATTTTTGGTTATCAATGTTGTTCCTTCATACCGAACAATACGGCAGATGACGGAAGTCTCACCAGGGCGATAGAGGGACTGGGATCCCTCAACCAAAAAGAAAATGAGAGACCACTCCGGGGTCGATACTTCAGTGTGGGATGGTTCCTCTGACATGTTTGGCCAATACAAACAGTTGGCAGCGTCCATAATCATGTCTATTGCAATATTTGCGGCGATCCTCACGTTATGTGGATGTTGTTGTATTCTTGGTATTAGAGTGTTGTGCACCAGATTTAGTACCACTGCCATTGCACAAATGGAAGAAAAAATGTCAAACCTATATGCTCTTCTAACTAGACAGGATAGTGATGTCGATGACACTATGATGATGTTGTTGGTGGAGACCATGAGCCTCCACACCTATCTGACGATTCCACCCAGATCCCTGATCTGTTCCCTGACCCAGGGGATTATGCTCGGGGCCTCTAAGTGTACCTATTTAAAGAAAAAATCATTTGAAGTGATCACTGGATGATGTTAATGTTTGCCTCTATATAGAATAAACAGGGGGAAATGTTGGAACTGTATTTTATTCCATATGAGAGCAAACATGTTGCCTTGGCACAAATGTGCCCTTTCGCATTCAAGAATTCCTGTTCAAGGCTAAGCAGAAGATAACTGGACTGTGCGAGGACTTTATCTGTACCAGAACAATGGAATGCCCAAACACAACAGAGTTGCATCTCCACATGGCAGGCCAAGGACTGTGTGTTCGTTGCCTGATTATCATAGACTTGCAATCGAGATTCGATCTGCAGCGCCGCCGAAGGTGTTGCGTCACTAGGAGGGCGCAGCCTGGCTAGTGTGTTCGTGTGTCTGTGTGTGTGTGTGTGTGTGTGAATGAATTAATCTCTATCCGGGTACGCCCCCTTTTCCCTTTAGCGGATAGAGATAATTGTTATCAGGGACAATCCTACAATAAATATGGCTTGGAGATATTACAGCGGTTAGGACGAGTGGGGAAAATGGTGACTGACGGTTCTCCCCATCCGCTCTCCAAGCCGGCTTGAAACTTAATTAAGGATTCTCTGTGTCTTTCATTTCAGGTGTTTCATATTTACAAATGTTAAGGGTTTGAACCTAACAGCGATGGATTTAGGCTCCAGTCTCTCTGGGGGCGTGGGTTCGAATCCCATCGCTGCCATAATTAGAATGACTAAGGGGAGTTGGCACCACCCTGACCCGGGCTTTGGCATAACTCATCTGTTACAGATGCACAGTTGCACAGTTCAATGATCTGGCCCCACTGGCCATTCGTTTTCTCACGACTCAATGGTGACCTCATTATTGAGTGCATAAAGAGATATACTACCTCGTTCCACATGCAGAGTCAATATCCCAGCGATGGCACCTGACACCTTTTCAATGTTGCCTGGATCTTGATATTTGGAACTGCTCAGACATTTATATGGTTTCCAATCCAGACACAGATGGCTGCCCAGGTGTATACTGTAGCTGCTCTCAAAAATCACTGATGTACAGTGACTGTGATGAAATAATTGAAGACTAAAAACGAATTGAATTGACTCATACAAATGAAATGGAAAGAAGTAGAACCTTTTACAGTTTGTCAGTTTATGATTACATAACGCCATGATAAAATGCAACTGTGGATCCACAACATCTTTATCATTGCCGTTTTTGAGTTAATCCGTCCTTACATACTTTTTTTCCGGCCTCCCATGTTATCAGCAAGCCTGTGTCACAATAACATGAGCTAAAACAACAAGCTCAACGGAGCGCTACAGTACTTTAGCAGCCTGAGCGACCATGTGTGTCTGCTAGATTACTATTGGCTTGCGCTATTGACGTGCTTTGTTTGCAAAAGCCCTAGACCAACTGTTGACTTAGCAGCCCTCGCACCAAAAAAACATACAAGTGTATCGCCCTTATTTCCTGACAGACAGGAAGATGTATGATATGCACCAGAAATCACACAACAGTAAGCAGAAGAATGCAGATTGACTAGTGTTTTTAGCTAAGCACATTTTGTAGATGTGTGCAAGTGTTTACTCATAGCATTGTATTATTTTGACCTTGTATTTGACCTTTTTTTACTCAAAAACTGCACTCCGTGAAACAAATATTCTGTAATATTCTGCTCTGACACTATGCGGTAACACCAGAGATTCTTTAAGTATAGAGATATGCCAACATAATAGGTTTCTATGGGCACCTAACGCGACAGGTTCTGGTCTGACTAAAGGGCCGTGTCATAATGCTCCTACAATGAATAGAACAGTCCTTAGGTCTGCCTAGGTCTGCCTAAGGGGGGCCATAATAGAACCAGGAAACAATGGGCCAATGGAACCTCTCTCTCTCTACTCTCTCTGGTAACACTGCAGTATCCATTGAACGCCTTTGTTTATGAGGTGACTGCGTGGCATTTAACCTATCTTGGTGTCCATGGCAATAGCAGTTCAAAGATGAGTGATCCTTTCGGTGCAGTGGACTCTGCAGTCCTGCTGTGTTGAGATAAAAAAAAGGGATACCAGCACAGCAAATCCAGATCCCTTGAAACCAGCCCTAGGGCTATCTTTTTGTTGTTGGTGGTGTTGCTTTATAAATTCTATATGAGATTTGGTCACTCTGTCTTGTGTGATAGGCAATGTAGGGCAAAGTTCAATGAGCCGTGAAGCCACTTGTGGCTCAAACATAAAGATAAATGGTAAAGAACTTGATGGTAATTCGACAGGGTGGTTTAGAGATAGTTTGTTTTGCACATGACTCTGCCAGCCAAGCACAGGAAGACACCGAAATTAAATTTACAGAAAAAGAACCAATCCTGAATATTATTTATCTCTGTTCATTGTCTGTGTATGGTAGGCCTACTGACTAAGTCCTTTGCAGCAATACACCTCCCATTCACTCCAGTGCTGGTCATAAACACAGAGAACTACAGCCTTTTGAAACTCCCTAGCCCTACACAGCTAACTGAAACCTTGAGCCCCTAATTTGTATTCTGTTTCTGTGGGGGATGAAAGACCTCTGCCTTCTCCATATATGTTACAGTATATTTCCATATTTGTTATACCGTATATATGTATGTTTCACAGGCGTTTTTTTTTTTCTTGAAAGGATCGAGGATCGATGTTTTCTACCCTAGATCAACTCCGTTGAGATACTGTCATGATCCATTCTGCAAGAGTCACTCACTGTCTTTGTGAGTGTGGGAATCTGTGTAGGTTTGAGTATGTGGGCAAGATGCAGGCTAATATGTGCACATTTGATAAGGAGTCTCATTTCTATCCTCCTTTTCACCTACAGGATTTTTGATGGGGTGGTTATTCAGTCCAAACTATGTTTTTCACTTTTAACGTGTCTCTAAAGAAAATCCTGTTGCCATGGTGACTCCCCAGCCTCCAAACTCCCCTCCATTCAGCTTGAACACTGTCTTTTCATTCTTCAAGGTTGTAGTGAAGCGCTTTTCTCAACTCGTGCATTCCTCTCTCCTTCTCTGTTAATTTTCCATATTTTACTTTATAAATCCCTCAGATCAATAAGAAAACAAAGGCCAGTGACTAGCAGACCAAGAAAGATGCATTTTCAGTGTTTCTGATATAACAGCCTTACTTTTCTTTACTCATTTATCTCTTTTATAATACATCTTGAATCAGTAAATATAAATGTGCAACCCAGGACAGTGTTACATTGTTGCACACTGAAGAAGGCACACGCCGAAATGTGTTTTTGCAATGAAAACTCAAGTTATGCCTCCTTTCTGAACAATCCCGAACATGAACATGCTCACTTATTTATTTTATTTCTTATTTCTTTTCCTTCTTAGAGATGGTAATATCAGTAATTTAGCTTATGACTCTGATCATTACAAGGATTGGGCTATGTCTTTGTATGTCTACAGTATATAGGCTACAGAACAATTAGTCCTAAGTAGTTCTGGCTACGGTCCTATGGTTGGTTAAGAAGAAAGGGATGCAAGTAGCATTTTAGGAGATAGATTAAAAAAGAAAATGAAAATAGAAGCTATATTTGCCGTATTCTCTATCACATTGTCCCCTATGGTGTTACTTAGCAACATGGCAGGTTATCCATGATGTCTGAGAGGGGGGAGAGAGAGGGCAAAACATCTTGATTAGATGCACTGAGCAAGACACATCAGAAACCTTATACATTATGTTGTCGGTTACAGTTAATATATATATATATATGTTTTTTATAAAAAAAAATTACCACATATAAAAAGAAAGAAGTTCTTGTGTGAGTAGGCTACATTTTGGTCTAGTGACACCATCTTGCATTAAATAGGATAGATCTTTAAACAATTGTTATTCTATAGATCTCTGATTGAGGTCACATTGTACATGATCCCTGAACAGATCAAACTGTCTTCTGGCATGACCTTAGTCGACTCTTTCACTAGCTCAATTGATAAACATGGTTTATGGAAAACCATCTTTTGTAGGCCTAATGCGCTTGTTATTATTCATAGGGTTTTGATAAACAATGCATAAACAATTATGCAACTCGTAGGGGGAGACTTTCTTTGTAAGTAGGCCTACATACAAACACTGATGACCCTATGGAATGATGCTTAGGGTTTTTGTCCTTGAAATTGCACTCATAGCATTTGTGCGGCTGGCCGAGCCGGTAGCTGATGATGGCGTCACTCATTTCAGCACCATGGACAGGGTCGCGGCTCGCGCCATTGCGCGTCTGTGGTCTTTCGCGCCCTTCGAACCGAAACTGCCTGTGGAACAGTAGAGCACACCTGTCTGAGGTGTGGTGAGGAGAGCAGGTGCTGGACACTTTCACTCATTGGTGTTCTGTTCTGTTCAAGACTGTGAAAACGTGATTATAGTCTAAAGACCGAGAGAAATTCAAGGAACATGCCGAAGGTCGGACATAAACTACAACAAAAGTATGCATAACATACATTTAAACTGGCAAACGATTATGCACAATCAATGCAGTCAAACGCCTGACATTCAATGTCATGTTCTACCTGATACTGACAACTGCTAAGGTAAACAAAATGGCTTCTATGTTGGGAAACATGAATAGACTACACTTTGCATAACCCCATCACCTTTCATAAAATTAACTCAATCTGTTTATCACATTGGAAATGTGACTACTGAATGCTAGTTAATCGTAGACTCAGCGCATTTGGTAAAGTGATGACAAATATTGAATTGTAGAAACTTTGAAGCTCTTAGTTATCCATCCAGGTGCATGTCCTCCTGTGACATAGACTTAAAAGTGTTCCATATGTCTCTTCAAACGGCATGAAAAGTGGGTTAGCACTGACCGTGAGAATGTCTGTGTTTGAGTGTGTTCATGAGTGTACATGCTTGCATGAATTGCCTTCTGTCACCGCGCGAAGCTCTGTGATGTCATGCAGTAAAGGCGGTAGAGGCAGAGGGAGCTGAAATGCTAGTCTGTTGCGGACCTCCTGAATTCAGCGCAGTGCCAATCGCTTCCAGTCTGGATTTTAAGAGTTTGTGAGTGGCTTTTAAAAAGTAAGTTGAGGTCATTCTGCGAGGAGCAAAAAAACAAGGTAAGCGCAGTCCATCCCAGCTTGGCTACGTGTTTTGTAGGAAAAATAAGTTTAGAGCTGTGAGAACGGTATTGCAGCATAGCATGCATGCACTTGTAAAATACAGCCTGTGCCACACGTTTCTTATCGTGGATTTTACTATCATCTTTGTTCGGCAGCCGAACTGTATGACTAGGCTATAGTTAAAACTATGTATGTGATTGGGCTATTTTCCCTTATAATAACTTAACTTGTGTGCAATACATACATTGGCAATTGATGGGTTTTTATTTTGTGTGTTGTGGGATTCACGTGAAGAATGGGGAGCGATGTGGTGGAGATATTTAAGGAGGACAAGTGCCAAACGATGCATTCTGAAGAATGTTTGCCAAACTTCACATGGCAGCCTGAGGTCTACAATTACACGCTGAATGAAAGCTGGCCCCCGGAGCCCATGTCTCCTATCATCCCCATCATAACTACCTTGTACTCGGTAGTGTTCGTGGTGGGGTTAGTGGGAAACTGCCTAGTAATGTATGTCATCATCAGGTAAAAAAACCACCGGTTTTACACAGTGCTTTGGTTACACCGTTACAGTCCGTGTTATTGTTTTTGTGTCTGTAGATCCTTCTTTTGTCTTATTCTGATTGCTTCATATGGCTGTGAAGAACAATGGGAAATAATAGAAAACACGGAGTTAAAAGTTTCAAATCCTCTTCATTTAATCAAATTGTTTTGTTTCTTTACACATAACACGGTACCCCTGCGGGGGTTAATTGCATAAAGCTTCGACCTTGATGGAGACAAGAATAACAAGTCCGAGATACGTGATAAACTCATTCTCCACATAGCCTAATAATCATGTAGCGGTGCACTTTACTCTGGCGTCCCCGTGTGGATCCCAAGCATACCGGCAAACTTTTTGAAAAAATCTTTCAGTGTAGTCGAGGCCTGCATGTAGGCTACATAATCTTTATGCTGTGTCATAAAGATTCATGTTTATTATTTTATATTTTGTGTGAATTTGTGCTTCCTTTTTCATTTCTGTCCTTTCCTTATAATGACAGCTTGTTCCTTAAAATATCTATCCATCTCTAGATACACAAAAATGAAGACTGCTACCAATATCTACATCTTTAACCTGGCTATGGCGGATGCTCTTGTGACAACCACAATGCCCTTCCAGAGCACGGACTACCTGCTCAACTCGTGGCCTTTTGGTGAAGTGGTCTGTAAAGTCTTCATCTCCATCGACTACTACAACATGTTCACCAGTATCTTCACCCTGACCATGATGAGTGTGGACCGGTATGTGGCAGTGTGCCACCCTGTGAAGGCCCTGGACTTCCGGACACCTCTCAAGGCCAAGATCATCAACATCTTCATCTGGGTCCTGTCCTCGGCGGCCGGCATTCCTGCCATGGTTTTGGGAAGCACTCAGACCAATAATGGTACAACACAAGCTATTTTTTACACACATTTTGCTCCAAGCGCGTTAAGTTTTAGCATCTGTCAAATTATAATTTTTTAATCAATTCCCAGCCCTAATAATAAAATAGATAAGAGAAATAAAATAAAATAATACCAAAACGTGGAGTTGAAATGAAGGAGACCAGCAGAGATAAAATATGAAAGAGGCATACAATCCACAAGAATCATAAGGTTTAGGCCAAAGAACAAGTAGCATATAGTCAGAGAGAGTAGAGAAAGAGAGGTTCCATTGGCCCATTGTTTCCGGGTTCTATTATTGCAGGGGGTGGGGGGGGAATCCCCCTTTAGGCAGACCTAAGGACTGTTCTATTCAATGCTAGGAGTATTATGACACGCCCCTTTAGGCAGACCGGAACCTGGTCATGTTAGGTGCCCATAGCAACCTATTACATTGGCATATCTCTATACTTAAAGAATCTCTGATAGTCACATGGAACAGGACACTCAGATGTGGCCCCTAGTGGCACTTCCGTGACCCTGAGAATCTAGTCAATCACATGAAGCATGGGGAGTGAATGGGTGGAGGTAATTAAGAGAGACGAGACGAGCCAAACGATGTGAATTTTCTCACCTTTTTTTCCCAGGCACGACCGAGTGCGCCCTGCAGTTCCCTGAGCCCTACCGCTACTGGGACACCCTGATGAAGATCTGCGTGTTCATCTTCGGCTTCGTGGCGCCCCTCCTCATCATCACCGTGTGCTACACCCTCATGGTGCTGCGTCTGCAGAGCGTGAGGCTGCTGTCTGGCTCGCGGGAGAAGGACCGCAACCTGCGCCGCATCACGCGCCTGGTGCTGGTGGTGGTGGCCGTGTTCGTCGTCTGCTGGACGCCCATACACATCTTCATCCTGGTCAAGGCCCTCATGCCCGGCGGCGTGCCCGAGACCACCGAGGTCATGGCGGCCTACTTCTTCTGCGTGGCCCTGGGATACACCAACAGCAGCCTGAACCCCATCCTCTACGCCTTCCTGGACGAGAACTTCAAGAGGTGCTTCCGTGACTTCTGCTGCCCCGGGGTCGGGCGGGGCTCGGGGGGGGACACGTACGGGGTGAGCCGCGTGAGGAGCACGCTGAGGGAGCACGCCTGCACAGCAGATGGGCGCGGCGGGGAGGCAGGGGGCCAGGGGGGAGGAGGAGGAGGAGGACAGGGGCGGCCCGTATGACTAGCTGTGGAGCTGGACTCCCTCCACTCCCTCGGGGGGAGAGAGGACTCCAATGACCTGGGCCTGACGCAGATCACGTCTGCTATCTGAGGGATGGGACTGGAGAGAGACAAAACCAGAGAGGAAGTAGATGATGAAACAGGCATAGAGTGATATAGTATATTTATAAAGAGAGAGAAGAGATGGGGGGGGGGGGGGCATTGATATTGATGTCAAAGATTTTACAGAAGGGACACACATCTCTGTGAAAACGGCTTATCCCATTACTTTAAGTCACATGACATAAGGTGTTATGTGGGATGTCCGTTTATTGCATACTTATATGCATACTAATATAAACTGTATACTAATACAGTTTATTGCCCAGCTCTGTCTGACCCCATCGATGTGTACTTGAGCAAGATACTTAACCCCAAGTTGCTCCTGGTGGCAGGGTGGTAGTCTGTGTGGCAGCCACTGCCACCGGTGTGTGAATGTGAGTGTGAATGGGTGATTGTGAGGCATACAATGTAAAGTGCTTTGAGTGCTCGAATGAGTGGAAAGGCGCTATATAAATGCAGTCCATTTACCATTTAATGCCAAATGAAAATGTAGTTTGAATCACTGACATAATGAAGGTGTCGGTTTGCATTTGTGTTATTTTCTGTGAGGTGCACTTCCTCTTTGAAACCACAATATAAGAGTTATAATGGATTGAGACTGAGTGTCTATTGATAGAATAAACAGTGTGGTCATGGTCATATAGACCAGTGTTTCCCAACCAGGGGTCCGTGTACCACTAGGGGTACGCGAGCACACTGCAGTGGGTACTTGGAAAAATATAATTTTAACAAATGCATGGAGCATAGTCACACTGGAATAGAAAAGGCAAAGTAAAACATGAGTTTGGGGGGTACTCATGCACAACAAAAAGGCTTAGGGGGTACATGAGACAAAAAAGGTTGGGAAACACTGATATAGACCATTATTACACTATCACTACACCAACGCGTTTATTTTATACCTCTGTGCTTTCATTGTCAGTATGACATTTAGAAGGTTCTGCTGCACAATATCACTGAAATAATCAGTAAGTTGTAGAATACACATTCTCAGGAGTGTTTGATCTGTATTATTACACAGTAATTAGTTGGGAGGACATTAATGCAGGCTAATGTTATTACTGAGAATGAAGAGGTGACCTTGATACCTTCATTGCTGTGGTAGACAGACACTACTCAGAGTTGGATCCGAATGGCTGTGACTACTTCTACTAGAATAGTGTTTCTCAACGGGGGCGGTACAGCCCCCCCAGGGGCCGTTTGGGGAGCCTTTAGGGGGGCGTTGAGGAGAATACAGTTGAGAGGGGGCGGTGCTTAGTTGTCATTTGGGGCATTAGTCCATTACATTTTTTTATACAAAGGGGGGCTTTGGCAGCCTTGTGATGAAGCCAAGTAGGAGGCTTAGGATGAGGTCCAGGGGGCGTTTGTCCAAAAAAGGTTGAGAACCACTGAACTAGAACATAGTTCATGCTATACACACAGCATACACAAAGTGTTCAGGTATTGTTTTTATTTTGAAATAGAAAATAATATAGAAGACAAAATGAATGAAAGTATACTTGCGAAGTTGTTCATAATGTGCTGCACAACAGCCACAAATTTATGAACAGGCTGGTCATATTGGATGGGCTTTAAAACTGTCAGATATTCATGCACCAGTCATGTATATGAAGGCAATGTAAAACCAGAGTTATCATTTTTGCTTTTTATCTGCTGTCGTGTGCAATTCTGTTCTGAAATAATGCTCCGTGTAGCACAGAAGAGGCTATACTCTACTTAAGCCACTGTACAGTGTACATGGGCTACTGTCATCATTGATGCTGTATTGGAGATTTTTGTGCCTTGTATAAGTTACAGCGGTTATTATTCATGAACATTGTATATATCTGCAAGAAAGTAAATTACATTTTTGATCTAAGGTATGTCAAAATATGTGTCATAGAAAATGTGTGTTCAATGTGGAACACTGACTGGTGTGTTTGTGTCTGTGACATTTAGACTGTAAAAAAACAGTTTCAAGATGTGCCTCCTTTAGGTCGACCTTGTGGATATGTATATAAAAAAGACAATATTTATATAACCTAAAACACCAAAAGAGAAGTATATTGCTCTCCCTACTTTCTGCAAATGTCTAACTTGCTGTTTTATTTCATATTTAACTGTGACCTGTATACCAACTATCAATAAACAATTCATATACCCATGTGGCCTCAATCAGCATTTTGTAAAGAACAAGTGAGCAGGAGCCTTGATGTGGCAATGCCACAATCTGTTTGGTGGTCTGTCTCTCAGTTTTTGAGTATCTTTTAATTGGACCATTGTGAAAACATATGACAGCCTTGCGGTGTGTGTGGAAACAATCAGTATCTAAACAATACATTGAAAAATCTGCATGTTGGCAAAAATGGGGGATGGGGGTGTACAAATTCATTCATTGAGAAATACTTTAGAGGGAAATTGGGAAAAATCAAGCTCAGTTGGCACATTTAAAAAGAAAGCATCAAAACAAATAGTCTGTCACGGGATGAAATAACGCCGGCGGCCCACATGGTCCTCGTAGCGAAGCAGACCAATGACAATACAAGAAAGGAGAGCACAAACGGTTGTTGACCAATGGTAGTGTCCAGTTCAGTGATCTTACATTGGTCCACAATTTCCGGGATACCACATTCGCGTCTGGTCTGTTTTCTTGTAACGGGCGTGCGCTTTTTGCACCGTTTTTTGAACTAACAATGAATCGGATTTTCGGAAGGAGTAAACCGAAGGACCCTGCCCCAAATTTGTCGGACTGCATCGGAAATGTCAGTATATTGGACAGAAATGATCGTGTTTATTACACATCACTGATGGGGACTAGCCTACTTGACAGATGGCTGGTTACAAATCTGAGTTAGCTTGCTAACGGTAATGTATGCCATCATATAACGCCAAGTGGTCCAAGTGCGTCTGTTTTATTTTTTATTTTGATAATGCGGTTCACATTGTACGTTCAGTCGATCTGGCATTGTAGTGCATGTTATAGCATCGATACGTTGAATAAGCCTGATAGAAGGTATCTTGCAAATAAACAAACATGGTCTACTGTTGTATATTATTAACAACAACAAAATCTCGCATTGCAGGTGGAGGCTAGGTCTGAATCCATTGACAAAAAAATTGCCCGACTTGACTCTGAACTAGTGAAGTTCAAAGATCAAATGAAAAAGATGAGAGACGGTCCAGCCAAGGTGGGTGAACTGTCAGCATCATGTGGGGTTGGGGAGCTGCCATGAAAAGCCGTGCGTAATTGTAATGGCCACCACCATGTCCCCCCGGCGCCCTACTTTGTTTTCAAACGCATGCGTGTTGACACTCCCAAGATGTTGATATTTGTAATAACGTATCAACTCTGTGAATAATTACTCACAAAATGTCCCTTTTACAGAACACTGTCAAGCAGAAAGCGTTGCGAGTGCTGAAGCAGAAGCGAATGTAAGTTCAATACCTTCGGCCAAAGTTCTCCGGCTCGCCCTTTTGTTGTGTTATTGTGCAGTCCAACTCAAATGTCACATATATATCATACACTAACTTACACTTGTAATTATTAGCAGTCTAGTGCCCCTACAGTCAAGTAATTTAATCGAGTCACTGACCGCACTGATTACGTCCCAAGATACAACTCATCACACACACACACACACACACACACCACAGCATCATCAGTCTGATGACTGTGGGTGTGCATACCTGGGTCTGATAAACACTTTCATTGTTAATTGATCAATACTGTAAAATAATCATTCCCACTAAATGCCTTTTTATTTTATGACCAATGCAATATGCACAGCCAAAAACTTTATAAATCAACATTGTTTTGTCCTTGTTATTATGTCTGGTCTTTTCTGTTTCAGGTATGAAGGCCAAAGAGATCAACTTGCACAGCAATCTTTCAATATGGAACAAGCGAACTACACCATTCAAACATTGAAAGACACAAAAACAACAGTAAGCACCTTCTTTTCCACAATACCATTCATTTTCTTTTGAGAGCAGACTGTGAAGAAAAACATATGGTATATCCCAGAAATTGCTTAATCATTAGTGTATAGATGTTTAGAGTGTGTAGATGTGTGCAGAATACCCCTACATGTCTGGATTCACCTAAAATGTTCATTTCAAATTTGGCAGGACATGTGTTTCCTGTAGAGTTATACCTGTTTTGGGGGAACTATCAGTTTTTAATTTTAATTCCAAAAGAGAACAGACCATTTAAATCCTCTCAAAAATGTAATTCTGTCTTTGCCTGAACTTGAAGTTTCCCAATCTTTAGCCTTTTAGGCTACCAGGCCCCCACCAGTATCCTGCATGTACATGAAATAGGCCTCTGATTTAAAATGATCTGCAGACCTTTTATCATTTCATGATAATTATGTTTCTCCGATCCATTGACCCAAGATAATGGAAAAAAGGAGGCGCACACAAGACTTGTGTGAAAAAGTGTATTGAAGCCGAAATTAAACAACAGAAGTCTATGGTTAACTGGCGAAACAGACGTTTCGGAGCTAGTCCATTCTCAATGTCTCCAGTGCCTACACTTTTTCACACAAGTCTTGTGTGCGCCTCCTTTTATCTTGAGTGATTACTACTTTTTGGGAGTGCACGCACCAAGCAATACACGAGTATTAAGTTCAGTCGCAGACGCCGACCTTTGTTGGTCTTTTGTCATCCGATCCATTGACCAAAATGCATGTTTTGTTATAAACGAAAGTTCTGGAGAAGCGTAATGAAATTTGACATGCCATAATTACCACCTTCTTTCCATTCTCCGCTCATCTGTCATTCGTCGGATTTCAGGGTGTAAAGATAGGCATGCCTAGCCTTGGCAAGGCGAAAAGGGGAATCCATCTCCATGGAGGGTGGGAGATGGTCTGAACTTACTCTGCCATTTAAATTCATTGGAGTTGCGAATTAAAATGAACACCTTAGCACAGAGCCTATGTTATAACCCGACTGTCACCAAAATTGTAATGGCTATGTCTTAATCTGTTACTTAAGGCTCTCTGTACTGTCATAGCAATGTTGTTATGATGTAGTTAGAATGTAGATGTAGAATATTTTCAGCAAATAGTGGATAGGCCCGCCATTTTGAATTTCCAGAAATAGCCATTTTTAGCTGCAAAAATGACTGTACTTGGACCATACAGAAATATTAGTTTATTACTTCGTAAACTTTCATGAAAATATCAAATTTGGCAATAGGCAGCCCAGTTTCAATTTGCAGCATAGTTGCAGTACTCTTTTTGACCATTTCCTGCACAGTGTACCTTTAACCTATCAGTAGACTCCGCGAGTTCTGCGTCACCCCTCAACTATTTGCTGATTGGCAGAACCGTGAGCGAAGCGAGCTAAAGAGTTTTGCCAGACTATGTTCGGAGCCAAAATCTTTGGGTGGAAGTACATAGGATGGCATCGGCAGGCTAAGGCATGCGTGTTCACCCACCTGAAACTCATTTTCCGTTTAAACCTTGCACATATTTGCATATACTGCCTGAGCTTTCAGTGGAGCAACGTACTCCCGAGCTCGAGAATGTCGACCGTGTACTGTAGACATTTCTCGGCCGTGGCAGTACTTCAGCACCACGGCCAGCGATCTTGCCCCATACGCCATGTGATCCAACTACAAGTATCTCAGTTTCTTGAGTGCAGTGGGCCGCGCATGCGGACCCCGTGAAGCACTTTTGATGATCGGTCCACCATCAGTGGACAGACGCTCTCCTGCAAGAGCCGCACAATCACAGGAAGTCCGTTCTCCAGTGAGAGGGAAGATGTACGCATACATGATTAATCCAAATTTCAGATAGTGAATTAATGAAATGGCTCTCAGTGGCCCTACCATGGCTGATATGGTAGGGCACACGTTTACCACTCGGCCGACCCGGGTTTGATTCCCGGTCCGGGTCCTTTGCCGGTCCTTCCCCGTCTCTCTCTCCCAGCTCTCTTCCTGTCTCTCCTTCACTATCCTGTCTCACAAAAAACATTAAAGGCTGAAAAGCCCCCAAAAAATACTTACAAAAAAAAAGAAAGAAATGTCTCTCAGTAACACCTCTCCACACTCACCACAGCGATAAGGGCTGGGGTTGTTCTCACCTCATCTTCCAGCTCTACTTGGCTTCCTTCTTTATAAAGAAAAGTAGTAGCCTACCACAAAGTAGTGGTTGGACTCAGTAGAATTGTGCTACATGATAAATTGTTTGTCATACAAATGTACAGTACTTTATGTTCAATTCATAGGTGGATGCCATGAAGCTTGGAGCAAAAGAAATGAAAAGGGCGTACAAGCAAGTGAAAATGGATGAAATTGAGGTATGCTGCCTTTGGTCATGGCTTCACGTCACCAATAAGTGCTATGAAAAACTGATCAAAATGTGGAAGACTGGAAAAATCTGACACATGTGAATGCCTGTGGTTCCCAGGACTTACAGGACCAACTGGAGGACATGATGGAGGATGCCAATGAGGTCCAGGACGCTATGAGCCGCAGCTATGGCATGCCAGAGATAGACGAGGATGACCTGGAAGCAGGTAGAGTCTTGCAACCAATATTGATTAACCCATTGTGTCCTGGAGACACATGTACAGGATTTTGAGATTTTAGCTGTTTTATTAACTATGTGGGTATGTTAGAGCTGAATGAACACATTACAATGCAAGGGGAGGGTATTGGCTTTTAAATGTAACTCATTTCATGTTTGTATGTGCTTCGGAGTCTGAGATATTTAGGATTTAATAGAAAGAGGACACCCTTTCCCAAAAAAGGCTTAGGACAAAATAGGTTAAAGCAGCAACTAGTAGTTGTATTCTTTGGGTGCCCACAGGTTGGTAGTGGAATAGTTTATCATTAGACAGCTAATTGGCAATTTATACCCATGGAAGGTAAAAATGCTAAATTTAGAAGTGCCATTTATCCTGTCACGAACTTTACAAACAAGTTTACTTTAAAGTAAATCATTGTAATATAATTGTTATACGTGTTGCCTTCAGACAACATTGATAGTCAAGATACTGTATGTGGTCTCATACTTCCCTGTCTGATTTTCTCAGAGTTGGATGCCCTTGGAGATGAGTTACTGTTAGACGATGATAGCACGTACCTGGACGAAGCATCCTCGGCACCCTCCATTCCCGAGGGCATGCCAAGTGAAAGCAAAACCAACAAGGTAAGTACTGAGCGTGAAACCACTTTGTCATTATTATTGATGGCTACTATTTTGAATATGGGTTTTTTTGCACTTTGCAATGGTTACAGTACTTTGTTGTGCTTGTTTTATTATTTCAGGATGGTGTGCTGGTTGATGAGTTTGGTCTACCACAAATCCCTGCAACATAAAAGTGGGTTATTTAACACAAATTGTGTATGTAAATATCTGTATAGTAATTTGATAATGAAATGGCATGATCATGTGACTGGCTAAACATATGTCAGGAAGGTGCAGATTGTTATGCTAGCATGTCGTCTCATAGGCTACATGTACTGTATATGGTCCGTGTGGAGTATCTCCTCAGGATTGATGTGGTTCATATCATGAATTCATTGTGCAAGTGTTATCTTTTATCCTCAGTTCCATGTTCCATGAACGTTTGACTGTGTAGAATGACAATAAAACGCAAAAACCTGCAATGAAATGAGAGTGTTTCATGTCCAACTCAACAACACTAATACAGTATGTCAAATAGCCCATGTAGAATGAGATTGTGTACAGCTTTGTGCGCTCAATGTCTACTACAGCTTTGGAGTTCAATTGCCTACCCGATTCAAACTGCCAAGAGAGACCCTTAGTATGCAGTGTGCATTTTTCAGCCTATATTTTGAAGACTTTGGAAACAAACCATTGATTTTTCTTTGGTTTTACACCTTACAATGAACCTTACGACATTTTTCATACAAAAAAGAACATTACATTTGGGATAAAGAACTACAACGTTGGAAGCTTCCAGTTCTCACCTAAAAAAGGTGTGTGGGAGGAGGGGGTCATCTAATTGTGCCTAAATGTCTTATGTGTGCTGTTATCTAAAAGTAAATACATGGAATGCACATAGTACATACATACGACATATACATACACTGCCTGGCCAAAAAAGTCACCACCAAAAAAGTTGCACACTATTTAGCTTTAATTACGGCACTGATTTACTGTGCCATTGTTTCGATAATTGTCTTCAATGTGTAGGAATATAGAATATATACTAGCAAGACCATTAGCTTGTGTGCCCTTATCGGAGACCTAAGAACATTCCTCTTTTGATACAAAAGTCAAAACAGGTCATTTTCACACAGGGATTGCCCACCACCACAGAGTACAAACCTTATTGAGAATCCTTGGTGTGTGCTGAATAAGTTTTTCCATAGCAACTAGACTCTACCAACATCAGTGCAAGATGGAAATAATTCAGATGGAGGGAAATAATTGTGTGACATTGCAGACACTAGAGGGTGCCATAGATAAAGATGTTTCAACAACATGTTACAGTGAGTGACCACATTTTTGGTGGTGACTTTTTTTTGGCCGGGCAGTGTACATACACTATATTACCAAAACTATTCGCTCACCTGCCTTGACTTATATCTGAACTTAAGTGCTATCCCTTTCTTAACCAATAGGGTTGAATATTACTATGTTGGTCCACCTTTGCAACTAGTACCAGAGAGTACCTCTCCAACTATCCACAAGGTTGCAGAGTTTGTAAGTATTTTGGGGGGGCTTTTTGGCCTTTATTATTACAGGACAGCATGAGAGTAGACAGGAAACGGCTGGGAGAGAGAGATGGGGTAGGGCCGGGAAATAACCCCAGCAGGACTGGAACCAGGGTCCCCGTGGGCATGCAAGTCCAAATGTGGGGGGTTAGCACACTGCGCCACAGCGCCCCCCTTAGGTTAGGTTTTTATAGGAAAATTGGTCCATTCTTCCAAAAGTGCATCAGTTAGGTCACACACTGATGTTGGTACCGTAGACCTGGCTCTCCACTCTAACTTTTAGCTAAGGTGCACTTGTGGGGTTCAGGTCATTACTCTGTTAAGGCCAGTCAAGTTCATACACACCAGACTATGTCATCCATGTCTTTATGGACCTCTCTTTGTGCAAGGTTGGGAGCATGGAATTGTCCAACATGTTTTGGTATCCTGAAGCATTCGAAGATCCTTTCACTGGAATTAAGGGGCCTTGCCCAACTCCTGAAAAACAACCAGACAGAATTCCTTCTCAACCAAATGTAACACTAGAGGCACAATACAGTCCGAAATGTACCTTTATCCTGGCTCCGTGTGTTGTTATGCGACACAGACATGCCCTGTATGACTGTCATGAAGGGCCCAAGAAAGTTTCGCCTATGATTTAGTATAGTGACCTTGGAATTCAATCATTAGAGCAGGACCATCTATACGGCTTTGGAGTTGGGGGTTCCCAACCATATCCAACTTGGGGCCACTAGGGTACTTCATTTTCACAAATGATTCAAGGCCCTTTTGACTCTGAGGAAGGCGCAGGTGCGCCAAAACGTCAGTCATTTTGTGCACCAAAATAATACCAAAAAAAAGTTGCTGAGTGCTCCAGTCATCCCTGGGTCTAGTCACTGTGAAGTAGCCCAGCTTGTCTTGATACTGCGGTCCTCGACGGTGAGCACCACCAAGGCTGAAGCGCAGGCATCCCCTCTTCGAAGTGATTCAAGGCCCACTTGGAATGGCCTACCTAGGCACCCACGGTTTAAGATTCACTGCATTAGAGCACAACTTGTGTGAAAGAACAAGTATTTCAGCCAGACAGATGGGCCTACATTTGTTAGTTGTCGAGAAGTCCTACTGAAACTGAAGGGAATGGTGGCAGCAGCCCTTGACTGCGGAGAACTAAGGTGATTTGCTTAGGTTTACAAACAATTCACAATCCCCGGAGCTAGCGTTCAATATTGTATCATTATTTTAATGGGTATATTGATTTTCTACTAAACTTCTTTGGTGAGTGGAATAGAACATTTCTGGAGGTAAATCCCCCATACATGCAAACTTGCGTTTGCTGGAGGTGACCACTGGGGGGCGGGTTGGTGCGTGGGCTCAAGTTGTGTGTATGGTGTTTGTGAATGTAAATATGGCGGAAAAACAGCTGACTTCCTTAGATAACCTGTGGCTGTGGCAGGGGTGGAACTTAATTTTTTTCAACACCAGTCACTGTGGCAGGTAGAATTCAAAATCTACCAGCACTAGCCATTTTTACTAGTCAAAGCGACTGGTGGGTTGAAAAATGTACCCGTCAGCCCTGAAATTTATCCATCCTTGGCAGGTGAACGGGTGCTTATTTCCAACTCTGGGCTGTGGTGATAAATAATTATCACTGCCACTATAAACTAGTATGTCCAAAACCTTGTGTGCCGACCAAAATTTGATGAAAACTTTTAAACAATGTTTGGCACAGCCAGGCTTTCCATCTCATCCGCGCATATGAACAAACAGCGAGGGAGGGGCAACTTCATAACCTACATTTAATCAGATACTCGGGATGGAAATGTAGTAGATCCATAATAGTTATGATTCTTAAATGTGTCAAGCAGTAGGCTACCAATTGCGCTTCCCTCACCAAAATAGCCACGCAAACGCTGGACTTCTCCTACTGCAATACTTCAGAATCCTCTCCCTTTCACTCAAACACTCTCACTATGTCGAATGTCATATATGATTAACTGTTGCATGTCCCTGCGTCGCGATTATAAAATATGATGTCGATCTTTTTTTTTTTTAAGTCGGTGCCTTCAGCTCAACCATATTGTAACGTGCAGCCGACTGTAGGCTATTTTAAAGTTTAAAAGGTTATGAGTTGGTTTAGCCTTCGTTACCTTTCCAAATATGAATAAAACCACTGACCAACACATAAGAAATAACTTAGATCAACACAACGAATATCTTTTTTCTTTTTTTAGTAGTGCACTTTTGCAAACCCTTGTTTGCAGACTCTCGCGCTCGGTCTCAATTTGGAACAGCGCACATCAGTGTCTACTGTCTAGCTTTCGTGATTCAGAAATGGTGATCTTCTCGGCGCGCACACTTCATGGTTCCTTCTCGCTTGCTCACTCGTGGTTGTTGCGATCCTGACAGTCTCAAACCCAATTTATAGGCTGCACGGTGAGATGGGAAAAGTAGCCTAGTGAACATGGCATGATGCTGCGCTCTCACTCCTGAGGAGGTAGAGGTAGTCCGTTATAATAGGCTATATAGGCCTATATATTTTATTAATTCACGGGAGGTGCCGGATCAGCCAAAATAAGTCCCGGAACACAGGGGGGTCAAAATTACGAGGTGGGGGATCCTGTTCCGGCATATTCCGTCTCAAATTAAGCACTGATTATCAGTGATATGCAATTAATCATTTGACAGAGCACCATTTGAATAACTTAACGTAGGAAGTGCAGGCTTTTAGATTTATTTACTGTTACATATTCCTTTGGATGTATCATATGGTGTTAGAACTATTTTTGAATACTTGAAATCACTATTGCTCAAAATCTTACCAAATACTGATACAAAGTCTTTACCATGAATGTCACAGTAGTAAAAAACGGCTGTTCGACTTTCTGTACAATGTATGACTCTTAGTTTTTTGTCTTTTATTTATTTTCTTGCCATGGGGTTTTAAGCCTTTGTTTATTATGGAGATTTATGTTCATTTAAATAAAGTGAGTTAACTCACTGACAGATTTTTAAAGGTAATAAATGACAAATAAACAACAGTTCTATACTTTTACAACCCCTTCATGTCTGATTACTACAATTGAATTGATAGCACTGTTGTAAGTTAACATTTCTGTTTTTAATAAGGGACATACAGGCTTCCCCCTTTAGACTGTGCAGACAAATATTGTACACCGTCACCACATACCATAAGCATTATACAGTAGGCCTACATTTTTTCTTCCCCCTTGACATTTTAGTTGAACCAGAGACGTTAGAACTTAGTAAATCTTTGGTTAAACAACAATGACCTCTCCCATGACGCCCTGTGTTGAGCACAAGGGGGGGGTGGGGGGGTGTTCACCCTGCTTTCAGTGCATAGTCTGCAGAATACCGATGTCTACTGCCTTAATGCATTCGTTGAAAATGCAAAATTTCACAAGTGGTCTTGCACATTTTTTTGCATGTCAAGGCCATACACAGTAGATATGTCATACATGTATGCTTAACACAGCATGTCATTGCACAGTTGCAGTAGTTACAGTAACTGGAGACTTGTTAGATTTAATTTCCATAATAATAATCGTGTCTTTGTGTAACTCAGTAACAGTGTGTGCAAAACATGGGGGGTGTCCGTCTGGTTCTGATATGTGCCCATGAAATCCTGGGTTAATCACTTCCTTTTGACCGTTTTGGCTTTGTAGACATTTGCATCTCCATACAAACACCATCCGTCAGCAGTTTGAACAACAAGTGAAATCCTCCAATTAAAAAAGAGCTGCCACTGTGTTAGAGCAGTCTCTACTGTCCTCATCAAGTCACCAAAAAGGCTCCAAAGTAGCTGGATCTCTCATCCATGTCTAAGCTGCTGGCATTGCTGACCGCCACAAACACTCGGTCCCCAGCACTTAACGGGATGACTCCCGCCTGATAGATGGAGTAGAGGCCGTAGTCCTGGTCCCTGGACCAGCAGGTGGTCCTGGCGTTCTTCATTAAGAGTAAAGGCACGGGATAAGAGCTCATCCTTTTGTAGATGTACTGCAGCACCAGCCCGCTCCCCGTCTCCTCCTCCTCTGTTTTTCCCAGCTCTTGAAGGGAGAGTCTGAAGTAGGTCTGGGAGTAGATGTAGTAGAGTCCCGGCTGGGGGAAGATCAACTCCCCATTCCTCACGTCCAGATTGTTCTGGAAGGCGAGGCCTCTCTGAGACTCCCAGGCCTCAATCTTTTGGCCCTGGACTTTGGTGTTGCTGCTGGGCGGACCTAGGACAGCAAAAGAGCCAACAACATTTCATAAGCAACTTCTTGACAATGACGGGAAGCTGCATAACTCGGATGAGAAACACATTATTACCACATCTGCTCATGTAGTTTGCATTTGCATTGCATCAATGTGTACTGTACTGTTAGGCCTTTGTCTACACAGCACAGTTTTCATATCGTCACTTACGCCCTGCTTCTCTCTCCTCTTTTGTCCAAAACGTGGCTGTCAAGTGGGCTGCAATGCCTGGATGATGACTAAGTTTATGATACTCTTCTGCTGTAGAGGGCATCCACTCAAAGTTACCTTTCAAAAGAATAGATCATAGCCACAATAATATAGGTCATAGCCACAATGATTTGAATTCTGCTTGAAATGATGTAATTATTTATTTTTAAAAGTGAACTACCTCTTGCAGCAGAGTTGATTTTGCTCTTAAACAAATGTGACACAGTCTGAAAATCAAATAAACACATTCAATCAACTTAAATTGTCAATAGAGGGAAAAACATTCCTCCTGATGAAATAAAAATAATTCCGGGCTGAAAATTACCTTTTCAATACGGAGCTGTAGCTGTTGGATTATCTGCCAGCAGGGGTCATGCTTTCTTTCCTCTGTGTCAAATTTCATTTGCATTCCCATCAGACAAGAAGTGCTACTTGTTGAAAAAGCTTGTTTTACCTGCAAACAAAATGTCATGTCATTGAACAGGTAACCTACGAGTTGCTTTGAAATGGCTCAAGTAATGTGAACTAAAAGATTAAATACATATATTGACATTCATTGATGAAACAAAATGCTTCATTTTTGCTTCCCCTTACCGTATTGACAGCATGGTTGAAGTACAGAAAGCTGACGGCCACAGCAGCAGTCTGAAGAAGAACAGCCACGAGCAGGATAAGTCCAAGATATGTGTAAGAGCTCTCCATTGTTAGGCATGTCCTGTTCACATGCAGCGAGCTGCAGTCTGGGTGCACCTTGAGGTCCGCCGCGCTGCAATGATAGGCGTGGTTGCTTCTGACAGAGAGGCTTGGCAGACGTTGCTGTGTCTGCCTCCCCGAGTGAAATCCCAACTTCATGGAGGACTGACAGCATACACACATCATGCTTTTTAGGTGTTTTGGCTGTTTATATTCATGCCTGTATGCAGGGAGGGGTGTGGTGGTTGGGCTGGGAGTGGCCAGGTGTTAAAATGAATCTAGCATTTTCAAGGGACATTTCATGACATTATCCATATTATTTTGAAACAACAAAAATAAGCAAAGAAAATTGTTTTTTTTTGTTGAAAAGTTGCACTCTTGAGTGTAGTTCTTTCATTTTCTTGTAGTCGTTTAGGATGTCTGTCTGTCATGCTATCCCACTAAAATAAAGTTGGCCAACAAGCACTACACTTGAGAGTGCTGCTTTTCTATTAAAGAAATGTACAAATCTGTTCACTTGCACTAGCCTCGCGAGCCATCATACGTATGGTGGTATTATGGGATGGTCAGGACCATGCTACACTTGCACATGAAGGCCCTGTAAAAAAAACAAAAAAAAACGTTCTGGTCTGTTACATAGGTGGGCACATTTTTGGATATGTTATAGACCTCATTGTTACTGCCTTATGTTTCTGATGCGAGAAAGCTTTGGATAAACCAGCATCATTGCAGCATGCCAGCTGCATTTGGAACATCTTGAACTACAAATGTTTTAGGCTGAGAAAGTGAATAGTTTCATGAATACTTAATTACTGTGTGTAAAATATGGCCTGCACAGACTGACACTTGCACTATGGACTGTTCTGTACTTAAGCCAAAGGAGAACTAAAACATCTCAGAACTTGTTAGGGGCTATCAGGTTTCAACATCTGCAGACCTGTGAGTGATGTGTGGTGCCTCGTAACCCCTACATTCCCATGCATTGTTGTGTACTTATGTCACACACAACCACATTGCTGCCCCTAGGGCTGTTTTGTGGTACTAGCAGGCCCCATACAGATAATTTGCGTTATTTGGATGAGACAAGTGAAATGTGAGTAGCCAAATTAAGCAATACTGTTGGGCGCATTTCCCTCCCAAGTCAATGGTCTCTCACAGTCACTGTTAATTAAATGAAAGTGTATCCGATGAGCATGATAAGTCTTTCATATATGAAAGGGGAGCAGTTTTATGCCACAGGAGTTGTTCGACGGAAGCAACATAGCAATAAGCTGCAGTGAGGAATGTTGCCAGAATGTCATCGTGCAAGAGAAAACCGCCTATCATACTTTCCCACGCAGGTCCAGTGCACACTAAGCTTCATCACCTTGGGCCACTGAGCAGCTCTTATCCGGCCCTCAGGTATGCAGCTAACTTCCTAAAAAAGGAACCAGGTCAGGGTGTCGGATCTCCCTGAAGATAAGGTTAAAAGTGCAAATAGGAAATGCTGAATGATCTGGTATTTCACTGCCAGGAGGTACATTTATTTACTGGTACTTTGTTTAAAGATTTTTTTTGTCTTTTTTTTACTTTATTAGACAGGACAGTGTGAGAGGTGGACACACTGACTTCTATAGTATAAGAAGTCTGTGGGTGGACAGGAAGCAAATTGGAAGAGAGACGGGGAGGGGTCGGCAAAGGACCCGGGCTGGGAATCGAACCCAAGTCAGCCGCAAGGCAGGCGAGTGCCCTACCGGTTGGCCACGGCAGGGCCTTTTTACTGGGGTAGAATGCCCTAAACTGGGACAATGCCTAATGTGGGACACCTTAAGGTTTAAGGGGTGTAGCTTTGCCCCAAGTTGGTAAATGTTTACAAAACTATAACCAAATAAAAGCCCTATCATCCTGTTATCATAATATCATGATTTAGTAAATGTATAGTAATACTCCAGGGAGGGGTTACAATTAAGAAGAAGGACCCTGGGTGAAGTCCATCAAATGGCAAATTACATAGCATTTGGCCAAATTTGTCTTTAGGGTATAAATCAATTCCAATCAAAACAACATTATCAATTTTTTGATAAATATGTTGGGAAGGTATATGTTCATCAGAAAATAATGTGTGGTGTATATAAAATAATGTAATATTTTATTTTTAAACCATATTATTAGTGTCCCACTTTAGGATAGGTGCGTCCTAAAGTGGGACACAAGATTTTCCTAATGTGGGACAGTTGTAAAAGTAGTAATTTAATAAGTCAAACAATTACTATGAAGTCAAACACCATGTCCACATAAGAAAATGGATATTTAAATCTATATCAAAGATGTATTTCAGTCTTTCTGGCCTAATCTACTGGAGCACAGCTATCAACACAACATTTGGGTCCAAAAAACAGAAGTTCTTTCCTCAAATAGAGCTGCCATGTTGAAGTGACCAATTTTGTGCAATGGGTTCAAACAGTCTGAGTCATATTTACCAATAAAAGAAAGTAAAAATATTTCAGAAAACATGCTCTGAATGTGTAGCTGATGTGTCTTACAGAGTGGCAGATCACATTTTGAATTAATATTTTACACAAACATGTTTTACAGACCTTTTAATATACACTGTCCCACATTAGGAAACCGATTGTCCCACTTTAGGGATAACCATGGTTTTTGACCAACTTACATTAATATCCAAATTATTCGAATTAGAAACACATAACATGTTGTTAAATGTTTTATTTGATTAGAGCATAACTAGAGGATGAAAAGGGTGTAATTTGTTTGTATTGAAATGTTGTCATTACATTTTAATAAACCACCAAAGTTGAAGTGACAAAAATTATCCCACATTAGGGCATTCTACCCTTGATGCTTATGTTATAACAAATGTACGTTTGACGTCATTTCATCTGTGTAAAAAAGAGAAGTGGTCCTGATAAAGTGGTACGTAGGCTTACTGTGTGATGGTGAAATATAAAGGTTTAGCAACTTAACAAAAATGTATTACAAGTTTGTATAACCGAATCATTATCATGTCCCATAAGGGCAGTAGTGTATTAGTGTCAGTGGGTTTTAACTTGAAACTTAGTAAGTGATTGAATTCAAGCAATTTCAACATTTTAAACAAGATAAGTAGGCTAAAATTTAAGACATTGCAAACTATTTTCACTTTTAAACATAATGAAACTAAGATGGACTCTTCATTGACTGGGCCATACCCTCACATGTAGGCTACAAAGCGGATTCCAAAAAAGTTGGGACAATTTGTATTTTGTGAATAAAATCAAAATGCTGGCTTTTTCAAAACATCCAATATGTTAATAAGGTAGAGCATTATGTACAGACAAGGTATCAGTTGTTAATGTCAAGCAGAGTTATTGTTTTGAGGTAATTATGTGATCATTTAAAATTTGACCCATGCAACAAAATTATAAAAAGTTGGGACAGGGCCAAAACATGTTGTAATAGTTGGATAATTCTAAAAATAACATTTTTAGACCATTTACATCTTTTATAATACCAAATTGACAAACACAGTTACATTACTTTCCATTTTTTGTTTACAGTCATTATGTACATCCTTCCCAAACATAGTTTCTCAAAACCCTGACAAAAGTGAAAACTGATAATATGAGACACGGCCTTGTGAGTTTGTATATCATTATGTAGCAATACTGTAAGAAAACTCTCATTCCACAGTAGATACATTGTAATTGTATATGAATGTCATGAAGGCTACAAATTATCATTGAGCCATGAGATGAGGTTCTTCACAGCCCTCTGTCCTGACTCAAAACTAGTAGGTGGTTGGAAAAAAGAGAGAATGCCATGGAAACCATCGGCATGGAGATCGCTGGTGACGGCCACCCCGACCTTCTGAAGGCGGCGGGCGTACATGAGTCCGTCGTCCCGCAACACGTCATGCTCACAGGTGAGGATGAAGGCCCGCGGCGTCCTCCGCAACACCTCATCCTCCGCCAGCAGAGGAGATGCACGCACATCTAGCAGCGCCGGAAGCTTCTCTAGAATATTAGGAGTCCCCTTGGCTGGAATGACAGGCTTGTACTTTTTATGGAACTCCAGGCTGAGGAGGGTGGTCCAGTCAAACTTGGCCCGGTGCTTGGAGACTGCCTCTTGGTCCTTAGCAGTGTGGTTGTTGACCAGCAGTTGGTGGACTAAGGACTGATCTGCTTTTAGATATTGCAGCCAGAACTGGATCATGCCGCGTCGATAAAGAATGGGTACCTTTTCGTTCTGCATGTATGACGGGGTGTTGAAGTCCACGCCTTGAAGCACAGGATATATCAAGGCCTGCGCGCTTAACTTGACTGAAATACTCTCATCCACAGCAACCTGAAACAGGACAAACATATTCCTCCAATGACTTGTGACACACTTGGTTTATATAAAACGGACAGTAAGTCCCAATCTTGTCAAATGAATAGGTCACAGGTCATCATTTTGACTGTCATGAAAGGCAATATCCTTTTGATGACCTCAATGACCTCTAGTTGTCCTAGGTCAAGCTAAGAATGCCTCCACACCGTTTATTATTGCTGTTATAATAGTGAATCTTAATCTATTCATGCTATACAATAAGAAGCCAGAGGTTATTTATTTTACATTGGACCCTTGATTTCACATTATTACCTCATGTTCTTAGAGCTTTTGAACATCTGTTAAAGGCGGATGTCATGTCATGTCATGTCATGAACATCCACCTTTCCTAGTCGTTCAAACTCATTATTGCCAAGTTTCCGAACAAGCAATCTACCTACGCGTTATGAGTGGTGGTGGACTGTAATGAATAAATGAAAAACAACAACTGTTGGGCCTGCAGAAAATGGCCCATAGGAAGCCATTTCATGGATATATCCAAACCAAATATCTTCGGCAGAGCTCCAAATGACACATAGCCTACGTTACAGCGTAGAGTAGAACATGATGTTATAATGTAAAATTAAGGGCCACTGTAAAAATAAAAAATAAATCTCCTTTAACTTTAAAGGGGTGTTCTTTTTTTAAACTGCAACAAAATCAACCGTTCAGGTATAGACCTACCTGTTGCGCCACAGCTGCTGCCAAGTTTCCCCCAGCGCTGTCTCCTGATATCCCCACGTGTGCTGGGTCCACCGAGTACAGGGCCAGCACTTCAGGTCTCAGGAAATGTGTGGTGGCCACTAGGCAGTCTTCATACTGCACTGGGAAGTAAACATCAGGGACCAGGCGGTACCTATGCAAAAGTGGGCATTTACATTTTAGTTTAAAGGGACACTGTGTGAGATTTTTAGTAGTTTATTTCCAGAATTCATGCTGCCCATTCACTAATGTTACCTTTTTCATGACTACTTACCACCACCATCGTTTCTAAGTATTCATTATGACTGGAAAAATATCACTTTTCATACATGAAAAGGGGGATCTTCTCCATGGTCTGCCATTTTGAATTTCCAAAAATAGCCATTTTTAGCTGCAAAAATGACTCTACTTGGACCATACTCGAAAATATGTGTTTATTACTTGGTAAACCTTCATGTAAAGATCAAATTTGGCAATAGGCAGCCCAGTTTCAATGAGCAGCATAGTTGCAGTACCTTTTTTGACCATTTCCTGCACAGTGTACCTTTAAAGACCTGGAGTCAATGCTTATCGTGTAAATTAATCAAACATTATGATTCATGTATTCATGTTTGCCATTAGCTGTAGTGGTAAGGGAATATGCTTACTCCACTGATACAACGACAGCTTTCAGCTCCTCTGACATTTTCCGGCACAGCAGGTCATAGGATCGCTCCTCTGATGGCCAAGAGAAACAGAGACATGTTTAAAACGCATGCAGGCCCTGGACGCTGCGAAGGAATACATTTTGTTAATAGGACAAGAAAAATATAGCCTACAACTACACTCTCTCTTTCTGTATGTCTCTCTGTCTCTTTTTCTGTCTCTGTCTCTCTTGCTCTCTCTCTCTCTCTCTCTCTCTCTCTCTCTCTCACACACACACACACACTCTCTCTTTCTCTCTCTCTCTCTCTCACACACACACGCACACACACGCACGCACACACACACACACACACACCACTGTATTCATTGTACTCTGCATTCCTATTTCTTGCCCGTTCCGTTAATAGACTCAACAACACACACACCAGTCTCAGTCTCAACACTTACTGTTGCTTCCCAAAGCCCAACCTCCTCCATGGAGGAAGATCAAGCCCCTCTTCAGCTTCCCCTGCTCCACACCGCTGCTCTCATACACCCTGACGTCCACCCCGGCGAAGGTGGTGTCGTGGACCTTAGGCCCCCCACTGGGCACAGGGCTCAGGTTCTGCAGGGTCTTCACTGAGCCCCGTATGAATTTAATAGGATGGCAGAGGCCTAGAGCGTGCACAACGCTGCCCTGTGGAGAGGTAACATGTGAGGGTGTTACTAAGAGAACCGTGTTGCCAGATGGAAAATACTGAATTATCGTACCAAAACCTCAAAATTATCGTTTCGGGGGGCTTTTTGGGTGGAAATTATATATTAAAGACTCAAATTGTTGTTTCAAGGCATCTAAATGAACTGAATGACAACTGAAATTATCGTACATCATGTTTTTTTGATCGTACAGAGGACAAAATGGACAAAATTATGGTACAAATGCGATAATTATCGTACATCTGGCAACACTGTCAGAGAAGCTCTGCCTCTACAAATGGCAAACTATGACCATTTGAAAAGCTACACCTACAAGGTCTGCGGGCCCTCACAAAATGTATCTCTGTTAGAGATAGCTATTCCACAATTCATCTGCCATTCAGAGAAGTCTGTTACATCAAACGTGTGTGAAATCAGGATAAAGGTCAACCTGCCATAAACTGTGGGCAATGGTTTGCTCAACACAAGGTTACAGTAGCCAATTTTTTTTTAATCAATGTTCAGCCAGCTGTTGAAACATGTCATCTTGATTGTCCAATTACTTGTGTATGTTGCACCCACCATTGGAATTTGAAAAAAAAAAAGAAAAAAAACATCTGCTGCCTTTTCTCAAAGTAGTGGAAAAGTGAATGTGAATGTTTATTTGCTACTGTGACTGAAAGCAATGAGAGTAAAACATAGTTACATATCTCTCTCTGTCTCTCTCTATTCAAGTACTTTACTTCTTTAAAAAAAAAGCAAGAATGCTGTGTGCCGTTTTTAATAAGACATTTGTCTTACTTACAACAGAGAACATGGAGCGAATGGTGGCATCCAGGAGCATGAGTTTCCATGGTTCCCCGACAGTCTCAGGCAGTGGGATGTAGATGTAGTAAGCAATCCCAAGTGACAGCACCAGGGAAACGCACCAAAACACCCTCATCATGGACCGCACGTAGTAGCTCAAGCCGTCTCTGCCACCACGTTTCGCGCTCTATGATTTTCAGGAGCGGAGCTGTCAGTGGCTGCCAAATCAGAGGAAAGGATCACAGGCTATGTAGGTCACGAGAGGTTACACCCCCCCACACTGACTTAGGCTGGACTTTGCACAACCATATCTCTCTGCTGGGCGTTAGTAGCAGTACTTGCGCGCCAAGGCCACGACAACAGAACAATGACTGTGACGTTAAAATTCAATAAAGAGACAATATTTCTGTGTGTTTATAAGCAAATGTGTGTAGATACTGTAGTTGAACATGAATGCAAATATAATTACTCAAAATCAGTATGAGATGACTACTTTGATGATTGCATCTGTCGTGTTTTTGTTGTTGTTGTAATGAATTCACCTCATGAAGAAACTTGATGCTTCCTGACCAGTGATGTGTCATCAGAACACATTGCTGTGCCTTATCTAGAGATTGATACAACAGGTCAGGGACACTGTAGCTTGAAGACCAACTACATCAGGACTATTCAAATGGCGGCCCTGGGGCCAGATGCGGCCCTTGGACACCTAAGTTCTGGCCCCCCACAAGCCCCTTGAAATACAGAATCGTATTTCAGAATGCAGAGATAAAAGTATGGGTTCCGTATCGAGCTAAAACGGGACAAGGGACGTTAAAATGCAAGAAATGACATCTAAGAGATGCAAAACTTCCTTCTTTCAGACCCCCCACTTCAATGAAGTGTCCCGTATTTTCTTCATTGACAGTCGGAAACCATAATGCATACGTATAGTTCGGCCCCTTTACTGGGAGAAATTTGAAAAACCGGCCCTCGTTGATATTTAATTGAATACCCCTGAACTACATACATAAACACAGGTGCAGGTGTGTGCAAATGTCATAGATTCAGAAATCCACATTCAGTACCAAGGAGATTAGATGTGTTACAACAGGTCAGGGACACAGCTTGAAGAGCTACTGTTACTGTTACATAGTCCTTTCTTAGTTTTCTATTCAACCACAAGATGGCACTGATTGCTAGGATCTCATTTGTGAGAATCTCTTTGTCAGGCAGCTCAAGGTTACACTATAGATAAGGAATGCCTGTGATGCTGTGTTCACTGGGGTGGGGATCATTCAATAGAGACATACTCAGAAGACATACATGTTTGACTTGATCGATATTGGTAGCTAGTCAGAAATGAGTATTAAAAATAATATACTTAAACCTACGTACTGTATATGTATAAAGGGAAACACGTGGTCCAAATACTTCCAATATTATTTCATAGTCTCTGATTATAGCTGGTCCTCTTCATTGCAACATGACTGTCTTCAGTAACTCTGGATTGTAGTTTCCCTACTTGGAGCCAGAATATACTCATGATGTGCCTATCTGAAATGCTGAAATGTACATTCTGCAACCCAGCATTATTAGTTTACACCAACATATACCAACATAAAGGGAAAAAATCCCCTTTTCATGTTTACCATATCCAACAGTGGTGAACGTCTAGTCCAGTCCAGTGTCGTGACTTGTGCACATTTCCATATTCCACACAAGGGGGCGATAGGCAGCAGCCAATGCAATTCACTATGGTTGTGATGTTTTGACTGGGTAGGATGCAGCTTTGATGGATGCAGACATTATTGATTGGCATTTCCATCAGAGGTGGTCCTACTGAATGTGTGATATCATCTAGAATTCAACTGTGAAATGTATGTCTTTGTTTTGAAGTTCAGAGCCACAAGAGTCAGACGCACAAGATGTGACTGCCTCAGGGGCCTAATACTACAAACCTGATTCAGGAGTAAACCAGGAGGGTATTCCAAGAACATGGTTCGATAGTAAACTAGGTTAGATTAACCTTGAGGTGGTGGTAAATCATCTAATAGAAGAGCATGGAGTCCTCATTTTCTTGACTGAAGGATGCCTGCAGGTTGTCTATTAGCACGTTTACCACTTCATACAGGTTAACTTAGCCTGGTTTATAACTTAACCATGTTCTTGGAATACTCACCACAGGTTAAGTTAAGAGGTAAATCTCCTAATAGAAGAGCCTGGAGTCCTCATTTTCTTAAATAAGTATATGTAATACAGCTGTAATATACACCCATCTGTGTGGACAGAGTTTGTTTGCATAATGTAATAATGGGATCTAATTGATGTGAATGAAGCTAAAGTTATTGAGGAACATATCAAACTCATTTTTACAGAACCCAACAACAGCAGCATCACCAACACCAACATAAATGACTGAACATTCAACCTGCACTAACTCAAAACATGCACATGCACATGCACATGCACATGCACACGCACACACACACACACACACACACACACACACACACACACACACACACACACACACACACACACACACACACACACACACACACACACACACACACACAAGCACACTGCACTTTCTGCACTAAACCCAAACATAAACACACTGACACACAACTCACACACACACACAGACACACAGACACACACAGACGCACACCGCACTTTCTACCTGCACTAAACACACACACACACACACACACACACACACACACACACACACACACACACACACACACACACACACACACACACACACACACACACACACACACACACACACACACACACAGTGCTGCTGGTGTACTTGATATACCTATTTTAATATTTCTTTTTCTTCAAAATGCCTCTATTACTATGTCAGAACGCTATAAAGGACTTTAAGAAAAAGCACAACAAATACCTCCTCTTAATGTATGTTCTCTACAAGTAAAGTCTTCTGTTGTCCAGTCTTGCTCTTTAAATGTCTGTATGAGCACTGTCTATGTCCATACTGTCTTATGTCCATGTATGAGTACTGTCTATGTCTATACTGTCTATGTCCTTACCTAGATTAGTCTATGTCTGCATGGGAAAGCAAGAAATGTAATTTCAAATTCTTTGTATGACCAGTGCATGTAAAGAAATTGACAATAAAACCAACTTGACTTGACTTGATAAAAACAACAACAAAAACAAGTACCCCAGAACGCTCCCAGAGATGGAGTGGCAAAAACGGTTCCTAATTACAGTTTACACCAGTCAGGTTGGTGCGCTCCACCTTCCCACACACGCTGTTTTTTCAACCATTAATCATAGTGGATATGAACAGGGCCGCACTAATGCACAGGCTAGATATGGCTGAAGCCTAGGGGCCCCCAACTGCCAAGGGGCCCCTGATTGGCAAGAGGTCAAAAATTGCAGACTTGTGATATTGAAAAAAATCAAGTGTAAGTATATAGCTGTAGCTTTAAATTTGATTAATACTCCTGTCCATGGTTGGCACACATATGCTTAATTCATAGCTTGTAATTATGACACTGCCTATGTAATTTTGTTGCTAAATTTGCCTTCCTGGGGGCCCCACAGCAACCTGTAGCCTAGGGGCCCCAGGCCATGTTAATCCGGCCCTGGATGTGAATGAGTATGTGCCCTGCACACTTGCTGGAGAGAGGATCACTCTCGTGTTCTCCAGTGCTGGGGTGCATTTCTCAAAAGGGAAGTTGTTAGCCTGTTAGCAACTTTGATAGTTGCCAATGGGAAAAATGCATTGAAAACAACAAAGTAGCTAATGGAGTAAGCAACTTTGGTTTCGAGAAATGCACCCCTGTTCAGGTTACCGCTCATTACCACCATCACACTCTGTGGCGAGACGGCTCCATGATCACCACTAATTAGTGGGTCTTAACATTGGTTAAACTATGGCTTTATTTCCTGGCTGAAAACGAGAGGCGGAATATTTTCTTCATGTATTTTTTTTTTTTTTTTGAAAGTCTTGTCCCATGTAGTTTGCTCAGACAAGTGCCAAATGCCTTGCACCTGTTTGTGGTTTATATTAGCAACACATGATGCAAAGCTGTCTTCTGATCTTGACAGGGCAGGACGCAGTGTGTGCCGCCCAAACGAAGCAAGTAATCCAAAAGGAAAGTCCGCAAAACACACACAGACAAAAAACGAATTGTGTAAGACGCACCATTGCCAGGGTCCGATCGAAAGCTGCCGCCATGTGCAGTGCATTTGCACCACAGCCTGCAGAGAGAGAGAGAGAGAGAGAGAGAGAGAGAGCAGCGGGATGTCACAGGCGACTCGGGATGTGCACGGGCACGGCGGCCTTCATGTGGGCTCTGGCGTCCATGCTGGGCCATCTGTGCAGAGTGAATGGTGCTGGTCCCATAACTGTGTGCAGCTGGAGCCGTGGGTTAATCACGCTGAACTGGTGACTCCTCTGTGTGCTGCTGGCTCTCGTTTGGATCACTGTCATCGTGAAAACACACCCCCTAAACCGACACACAGACACGTGCATCTGTGCACACACGCAAGCGCACACATGCACACGCGCACTCACACACATACACACACATTCACACATGCACACATACATGCGCATACACGCACATACACGTATGCACACACACACATAACACAAGCACACACACACACACACACACACACACACACACACACACACACACACACACACAC
>NC_085872.1:22689501-22704501 GCF_034702125.1 Engraulis encrasicolus | reverse complement strand
TTTTAAGAACAAATGAGTACTGTATACACATATATGGACATATAACTAAGCTGTGCAAATATGGTTTTCATTTGTTTCAGCTATTTTCAAAGCCACTGAGACTGTATCTGCGTGATAAACCTTTCAGTGGTTGCTTCCAATTAACATGGAGACAGACAGAATTCATTTGGCCAGCAACAGCAGTCTCCACTTGACTTTCACACTTTAGCTGTTTACACTTAAGCAATTGTAGGATTTCTGCTTTTCACAGCCTTGACATAAATATTTAGTTGATGAATGGCCAGCCAAGCGCTTGTGTACTTGAGATGCTCGCTCGAAATGACTTCAAAATTGTTTTAATTGTTGTGCTGGTGTCACACCCTTCGGGGGGGACTTTGTAAAATCTGAATTGTAAAACCTCCCCCCTAAACCACATATGAGTCTGGGCCAGGGCATGCAGCTCTCCTTCTCAGCACAGCAAGCCACAGACCAAGATTTCATAGTCTCTGCCTGTGAATGGAGTTTGCAGGAAAGGAAGGGGGCTCGGGGGGAGCGCGAGCGCGCGCGCGCAGGGAAACACCCACAGGCTGAATGAACATGACAGGGGAAAATCGCAAGGGTAAATAATCCTCTTTGCGGGCCCTTCACTCCAGCCTGGTGACGCCAGTGATCCTAACAGCTGGGACCGGAGCTGGAGTTGGAGTTGGAACTGTAGCTGCATGGAGCTGGAAGAGTACAGGGCGGGGGAGCATGAAGGACGATACTAGTCGATACCCCTCCCAAAATTTCTCGGCACTCTATCGAAAGGGGGTTGTCTTCTGAACACCACTGAGCTGAGCTGAGCTGAGCTCCCCCAGCTTCTCAGACACTAGCGCTCCAATGACCTCATCTCCTATCATGCCTCTACCCCCCATTGCCATGGAAACCACCCTGTTTTCCCCAGCCTCACCTCGCTAGTGCTTCATGTAGGACGGGTGAAGTCATAGTTTACACAAGGAGTTCATTCTCGTGAGTCGACACTGTAACTACATGGTAGCTAAACATAGGCTAGTGTGTGCTCGTTTGCAGATTACACATTTACTGACTCACGGATACAAGTCACTCACAACTATAAAAACTGTCTTTGAAGTCTTCGCAGACATTGTGTGCAAACTTTAAAACCAACCTCTTTCTTGGCTGAGTGAAGGTAGTCGTAGGAGGAGCAGTAGTATTTGTTTCAATGCAACATAACATAACATGACATGACATGACATGACATGACATGACATGACATGACATGACATGACATGACATGACATGACATGACATGACATGACATGACATCACATCACATCACATCACATCACATCACATTACATCACATCACATATTACACATAATATTGGACTGAGGCTTTGACAGCTGTCTGCTTGTGACTTGAATAATACGATTTATAAAAGAATGCATAAAAAGATGAAACATCTCTATTTTTACCATCTATTACACCATTATTAACAGTTTCTCTGAATTGGTTACCATTCTCCAGAATATGCATCATCTAGACTGTTTTATAATAATAATAATCATTATCCATTACAAGTGATTTGTTATGAAATTGAAGCCATATATGGGCAATTTGCAATGTCTCTCCACAGTAAAAAATGTTTGATACTAAATGTGCTTTGTACATTTGCACCATCGCCACTACTCAGTTGTAATTTTTGAATTGGTGCATGACGACTTGCAGGTTTGCATGTGCAGTATGAGATATTTTATGTTCTCAGAAACTGAAGGCAACACATACAGTATGCAATAAAAATATGGATTTAATTAGATGACTGGGATTGAATTCACTAAGTGACTTTGAATGGTGGACCATTACATTTAATTTCCTAATGAGCAGCCTAGACCTCAAATGTGACTAATTAGAGAAGCTGCACTGCAGTATATAAATCTGGTTTTAGCAACCCGTATATGTTTATTGGCACCCTATGCTATTACACATGGGAACATATGGATGTACTGTAAGTGAAAGTCGCTTTTTGGTTCATTTTCTTGCGTTGACCTAAACAGTCGCCGATTTGTGACTGCATGGTTTACATGGGTGGTATGTGCAGTATGTATGCACTGCCGTGAAGTAGAATAGACAACACTTTCCATCACATCTGCCACTGTAGCTCATCCTGGACTTTTTGTATTCTACTAGTGGACTGGACCTGCACTACCCCACAAGAACACACACACACACACACACACACACACACACACACACACACACACACACACACACACACACACACACACACACACACACACACACACACACACACACACACACACACACACACACACACACACACACACACACACACCTGGACCTTACCTGCACTACCTCAGTCCTGGAACATAAGACAATACAACATGCTGCATACAATGCTACTACCCCATCTACTTTATATAACTATTGTTATTATACTGATACTATTGGTACTGTCACTGATATTTCTATTATTGTAACGTCTACATCTAATTTATCGTATCTTCTGTTTACATGTTAATGTTAAATGTTGAATGTTAAAGGTTTAATGTTAAATGTTAAATGTTCATTGTACTGTATTTATTATTGACCACTTATTGTTACCAGTCCATCACTGTTACCTGTCCTGTCTTGCACTTTATGTCAGTCTGTAAAATGTCAGTCTTGTATATGTCTATGTCCTGGCATGGTATAGAGAGAAAACATAATTTCATTTTCCTTTTATGACTTCTGCATATGAAAGAAAGTGACAATAAAAGCTGACTTGACTTGACTTGAGCAGCTCCGCAGTACCGTTACTTTCCTAAGTGACCCATCAGCAGGGGTTTGTTTGGCCTCTTTTTGCACATTCTGTGTAGGTGCCGGTGTTTGCTTACAGATATGTATTTGTTTTGCTTAACTGCAACGTGTTTATTTGTGGTATAGTGTTGGTGGCTGTGTAGGTGGATAGCTCGTCGCGTTTGTCATTAGTCAGGTTTGTGATTGGATGTTTTGTGTTTTTTTTGAGGGGGGGGGGGTGCAGGAAGAGGGGTGGGGGTGGCTGGTCCACACTGCTACCTAATTGGAGACAGCTGAACACTGGCCCAATGCAGCTAGCTGAGTTGTGCCATTGAGCTCCAGACGTAAAATACATTACAATACAACATGTATTTATATAGCGCAGTATAACCAGAGAGAGTAGAGAGAGAGAGAGGTTCCATTGGCCCATTGTTTCCGGGTTCTATTATTGCAAGGGGGAGGGGGGGGGGGATCCCCCTTTAAGCAGACCTAAGGACTGTTCTATTCAATGCTAGGAGTATTATGACACGCCCCTTTAGGCAGACCGGAACCTGGTCATGTTAGGTGCCCATAGCATGTACATAAATGTACTCTTTATCAGACGATATTGTCCAAAATTTATATATTTTATATTTTTTAACAAAATCATGTGTTAAAATCTGTGTTTCTTTTTTAGTTATCTAATGCCGGCCAGTTAATTATATGTCAGCTTGTACACCTAAATTCTTCCAATCATAAGTGTCAACGGTCATCTGTCAATATTTTTGGGTCATAGCATCTCTGGTATAACAATATGAAGTTGACTCAGAGCCCTTTGAGGGAACACTGCAATAATGGTGCATGTATAGTAATGGAATACACATCCCCACATTCACACACCAGCTCTGGAGGCTGCTGTACGGCACCAATTGTCCAGAGTTCATGTAAGAAAGTGCATTGAGCAGCAGTTGAAAGCTTGATGAAACACCATCAGCTCTAAAAAGAAAAAAATATCAACATCCTTTCAAACCCCAACATAACACAAAAACATTGAAATTGGATATCTTTGTTCATGAATATGGATGACATTTTTATTTTTGTTTCGCCATTTGTTTTGTTAACTTTCAGCATCTCGAAAGAAAGGTTTGTGTTTACGACAGATTTCTACAAAGTGAGCCAGATGATTATATGCTCATTCCAGACGTACAAATTACCCTGAATACTGTTTGTTCTAGCTTGTAAATGCTGACTTTGAGAAGCGCCTCACCGAACTGAGCTCTCTCATTATACCCACGACTACCTTTTGGTGCAGACCAATGTCACATCTGGGACTGCGTCATGTTGTTAGAGTGCACCAGATACAAATAAACCGGAGAAGTCTCTTCAGTTTATTTCTCTTCTTCACACTGGTTTTGTATACAGTATCTAAACACTCACAATATGCACACGCTCGCAAAACGCACACACACACACACACACACACACACACACACACACACACACACACACACACACACACACACACACACACACACACACACACACACACACACACACACACACACACACACACACACACACACACACACTATGGAACTCATACAGTGAAATTGAATGACACATTTCATGATCCATCTTGTATGGTTTAAATGTATCCACAGAAGCACAATATATTTCTTCCATCCAGCTTCCTTTGCCTCAATGTCAGCTTCTGTCCTCCTCTGACTTTCTCTCTGTCTCTTCATTTTCTGCGATGGGTTCAGAAGTTTGCTTTCCAGCCTTTCGGCATTTAAATGAAGGCACGCTTAGCTGCACCTGCTCCAAGGTATGCGTGGTGCCGCTGTTAACTTGTCTCTGCACGGCCACCCACAGTGTATAAATCCTCCAATTTGGCACCATCCTTGCTTATATACAAGACTTGAGCCTTTTTTCGTTGATGAGCAAGGCATGGATAAATGCTTTATTTTACTGTAAAATTAGTCATTGATGCGGGCATGCCTGATTTATATTTGTAATTGTAAATGAGGACGTAAATGAGGAAATAAATAAGTAAATAAATACACTTGATGCACTTCACACTTTTTTTTTTTGGGGGGGGGGACAGGTCTATGAGTGCCTATGCATGTGCTCCTTCACACCACTGCCTCATTGGTACCTAAGGTGAAAAGTTTTACCAGATATTGCTACTTTTACTATTATTGTACTTTACCAAATAAAATGATTAAAAAAAATAGCCAGTTTTGCATAGCGTGTCAATGTAATCATCTTTCAAATGAAACGTTCATGTTTGTCAGTTTTCCCATTCTGAATGCATTCTAATCAGTGTCAGGGCATCTCCTTCAGTTGAAATGTACAGTATAGGGTTTTCACACCTGGTATCTTGCACGCCTGGTATTTTGTATTTTTGGGTATATTGCAAAAAGAACTGGCCGATCTGTCTGGTCCTGGTAGGCTTTTATGGTGTGTCACTCTTTTTTTATCACACACGGTCGTCTAGAGCCCTCCTTAAGTGATAACACCTAGTCACAAGTGTAACTTGTCAGAACTCATAGCGAACCGAACCGAGACCACGTCAACCACGGTCTCAGTACGGTTCGCTTCCAAGGGGTCTGGGTACGCTATGGAGCATTCACATATGCGTCAAAAATGCTGAGTCGCTACTCTGAGTTCGCTTAGGCGGCTGAAAGGGATCAGGTGTGAAACCACTGGTAGAGTAGAGAGTAGAGTAGAGTGCTTTATTGTTGCTATACAGTAGATACAGTGAGATGTTGTTTGGAAGCAACCAAATGATTTTGATGCAAAATGTTATTGCAGTTCACTTGGGAAACAGCCCCATTACCTTATAAATGTATTTTGGAATACAAACCACTTGTTGCATTTCCTAATTCTGTTGGTGAAATGTATTACGGGGTCAGTGGTGGGATGTCAGTCAAAATCAATGGAGGCCCCAAAGGCATTCATCTTGTCTTGTTAGCGTCTGTTCATGATGTTGCCTCCTCCTCGTTAGCCTGGGGTTATGGAACAGGCAGCTCTATACCTGTTGAATGCTGTGCACCAAATCAGCACGAGTGACTGCCAGGACCGTAACGAGACATTTTCAAATACTGGGGTCAAATACTGTGCGCTGTACTGCAAGCTGTACATTTAGAATGCTTCAAACTCTTCAGTTTGTTTTCATGAATCACTGTCTTGAGGATAAATGGGGGTGGCGTATACAGACTGAATTTATCATAGCTTATCATAGATCGATTTGCATCATAGATAAATTTCACATTTTTAAAATAAAATACAGAGGACATGACCTCTGAGTCCTCAATGATAGTTACGGCTATGGTGACTGCAGAACATCTCAAAATAAGGCAATCACTTTTCAATTCATTGTGTTTCAGTAAATACAATGCCTGGGAAGCATAACTAACATTAAGTCCCATGTTTTAAACTGAGAGGTGAATTTTGGTCAGGCAGTTATTCCGGAAATATATAGGCCTATTAATATTCAAGCAATATTAACTGGTTCAAACAAACATAATGGTGAATGTGCAGGTTGTTCAATCACGGCATTGACATTCACCTCCTGAGTAAACAAAATGCTCATTTCCATGACATTCTTTGTACTTTTCTACAAACTGTTTGCTCAGATTTGGGTCCCCTCCTTGTGTAAACATGTTTATAGACATTTGTTTGCTGTGGACAACCCTGTGTGTTTGCGCACTTCTGAATGGACTGTGTTCACACAATGGTGTGTGCACCTACGTATGTGGATGCATTCCTCCTTGGCTTTGTGTGTGTGTGTATATTTGTGTGTGTGTATGCGTGTGTGTGTGTGTGTGCGTGTGCGTGTGCGTGTGCGTGTGCGTGTGCGTGTGTGTGCATGCATGTGTGCATGCATGTGTGCACGTGCCTGTGTGTGTGTGTGTGTGTGTGTGTGTGTGTGAGAGTGGGTGTGTATGAATGCATTCATTTGTATTTCTGTGTGTTTCTGTGTGTGTGTGTGTGTGTGTGTGTGTGTGTGTGTGTGTGTGTGTGTGTGTGTGTGTGTGTGTGTGTGTGTGTGTGTGTGTGTGTGTGTGTGTGTGTGTGTGTGTGTGTGTGTGTGTGTGTGTATGTGTGTGTGTCCATGCGCGCACACGTGCGTGTGTGTCTCCAGGCACCACCTCCTTGGCTGGTGCTGTGCCAGATATGGCTGAGACGTGGCTGAGCGGAGGCTCCTCTCCTGGAGAGAGCAGTACAAAGAGTTGCTTGACGGGCATGCTGGAAGTGCTCTATGTGCGGTCAGGTCAGATTTCACCGCATTCCACACCCACACACCCTTCAGCTGGATCCCCCCTTTTGTGTGCACGCTTACCTCCCTGAATAAATGACAAGCCTCCACGGAAGCGACACACACCTCTTACCGGACTGGATTTTGAATTTCAAAAGGTGGTTGCAGGTTTTTTTTTTCACCCCCTTGAGCTGTACAACATGACGCAAAACACGATGTAATGGTAAATGTATACATCTTGCTAGGCAAGTTTTCCGGCAGGGGTCCAACAAAACCCTTCCCCCCCCACTCCCTCACTAGCTTCGTCTCTACAGTGCTGGATAAGATTTGGCAATGACATCAGTGGACTGATAGTTTCCATTCTTAAAATACAGCATTTAGGCCCTGCCGTGGCCTAATGGTGGGGCACTATGTTACTGTGCCGGCGACCCGGGTTCGATTCCGGCCTGGGTCATTCGCCGATCCTTCCCTGTCTCTCTCTCCCCATTCATGTCCTGCCTCTACTCCACTGTTCTGAAAAAAATAAAGGCAAAAAAATCCATAAAAAATACAGCATTTAGCTGCAATACAGCACTCGCCCCGCCTCAGTGGGTGAGGCCTGTTCCTGTGTGCTGTGTAGGGGCATTCAGTCAGGTTGCATCTCTACTGACATCACACACACTCTTGACCAAGAATACCAGCCATTACCCTCAAGTAGGCGACTTAAACATGCTTTCATGCGTCAATCGATTATTTTGTTAAATCAGTCATAAGACTGCATAGAGTTATCACTCCATGTTGGTAGGATCTTCCAGTTATGTTGGTTATATGTAATGTTTGTATGCATGTACAGTATATCACGAAAGTGAATACACCCCTCACAGTTTTGCAGATTTTTGAGTATATCTTTTCATAGGAAAGCATTACAGAAATTTCACTTGGACACAATGATTAGTGACCTTTTAACAACATATTTAACCGCTTAAATTTCTTGTTCACTCAGAAAAAAACTAAATACAGCCAATAATGTTTGAACATGTACTCACAAAAGTGAGTACACCCCAGATTAAAATCCGGTAGAGAAGGGGCTGTGTTGGCTCGAATCGTCTCGAATTGAAACGAAATGAAAAGGGATGAAAAGGGAGGTCATCAGTGTGCGTTTCAACCTTTCTTTGCATTGAACTTTTACATTTTGAGTCTGCATCTGGCTTAAATAGATTGGTGTGAGATTTGAATGCAATCCTATGGAGAATATCAGGATCTGCTTCAGTAGTCACAGTGCATGATGACATGCGTGTTTCTTTTAGGTGTATTTCAGATTCCCAATGCTGACAGCATTCATGCATCCCCAAACCATGTCAGTCCCACTACCATGCTTGGCTATGGAGAGGATACACCTTTTTTGTAAAACTCACTTGTTTACCACCACACATGCTTGACACCATCTAAAGTATATTTGTTTATCTTGGTCTCTTCAGATCACACGACATGGTTCCAGTGATCCATATCCTTGGTCTGTTCATCTCTCTTCAGACCTAGATAAACAAATTTGCTTTAGATGGTGTCAAGCATGTGTGGTGGTAAACAAGTGAGTTTTACAAAAAGTTGTATCCTCTCCATAGCCAAGCATGGTAGTGGGACTGACATGGTTTGGGGATGCATGAATGCTGTCAGCATTGGCAATCTGAAATACACCTAAAAGAAACATGCATGTCATCATGCACTGTGACTACTGAAGCAGATCCTGATATTCTCCATAGGATTGCATTCAAATCTCACACCAATCTATTTAAGCCAGATGCAGACTCAAAATGTAAAAGTTCAATGCAAAGAAAGGTTGAAACGCACACTGATGACCTCCCTTTTCATCCCTTTTCATTTCGTTTCAATTCGAGACGATTCGAGCCAACACAGCCCCTTCTCTACCGGATTTTAATCTGGGGTGTACTCACTTTTGTGAGTACATGTTCAAACATTATTGGCTGTATTTTGTTTTTTTCTGAGTGAACAAGAAATTTAAGCGGTTAAATATGTTGTTAAAAGGTCACTAATCATTGTGTCAAAGTGAAATATCTGTAATGCTTTCCTATGAAAAGATATACTCAAAAATTTGCAAAACTGTGAGGGGTGTATTCACTTTCGTGATATACTGTATGTCATTTGTTCAATAGTCTTCTGATGTGATGTTATGTGTATGTCCTGTCTTAAGCGAGTGTTGCTCAAGGACGCAGAAAGAATTTCAGTGAAAACTGACAATAAAGTCTAATCGTATCACATTGTATCGTATCGTATCGTATCGTATCGTAGGTCACAGGACACAAGTTAGGCAGCATGTGTTGCTCCTTTGTTGGCTGGAGGCAGCATGGGTTGGTCGGCACGGCAGCGATGGAGGTAGTATACAGGCTGTGTTTTTTTACGCACCGCAGGAAGAACAGAGGGACGTTTTAACCCCTCAGTCCCTTAGAGACTTTGTTACAAATGCATTGTCACCAAAATGGTAATCAAGTCTTAATCGGCGACTCAAGACTCTATGTATTGCCATAGCCAGCCAGGGGTGTTGTTCAGGGGGGTCATGTGTGACTGAGTCACCAGGGCCCTGTGTATATAAGGGGCCCACACACAGTCCGATTCATGAATATACAGTATATGGCTGGGGGGGTCCATTGGAGATGATTTTACACAAGGCCAAAAATGTGCTGCTACGCCCCTGGTCAATTAACAATGTTGTTATGATTTAGTTGGTTTAATTGATTTAGTTGATTTAGTTTCACGCATTATCTACCTTTTAAAGACATCATTTGCCATTTATTTCTTGTTTGTCTTGTGTTTTGTGTCTTAAGATTATGTCTTTCACTTTCTCTCCTCCTGCTCATCATTCCCTCTCCTCCTCTTTCCACTTCACCCCCCCTTCTCTTTCTCTCTCTCTCTCTCTCTCTCTCTCTCTCTCTCTCTCTCTCTCTCTCTCTCTCTCTCTCTCTCTCTCTCCAGTCCCTCCATCCTCCTGTGTTTGCAAGTGTGCTTTTGACTCTTTGTGCTCGAAAACAGATGGCTGCTTACCTACAATAATGACTGGCCTTGTTTGAAAACCGCATTTTGCATATCCTCCCACTCACTCTTACCTGCATTCAATGTTTCTTGTCCCGCCACCTTGGTGTGCATTTTTCTCTCAGTCTGTCTGCTTCCCTCCCCCCTTCCCTAGGCCTCTCTTTAGGTCTACTCTCCATTTGCTGTGTGTCTCATTCAAATTCACCAGTCTTTGATCTCTTCCTCCCTCTCCGCACTCTCAACCCTCAACCCTTTCGTTTTACAAGAAAGAAAAAAAAACATTTCCCTTCCTCACACGAAAGGCCCTGTTTTGGGCTTCCTCTGGCCCCTCTCCTCCTCTGCCTCCTCTCTCTGTCTTAACCTCACTTTCTCTCCCTCCCTCTCTCACTTAATTTCTTTATGTCTATCTGGAGGAATCTGTATGTCTGCCTCTCTGTCTGTCTCTCTCTGACTCTGACTTTCTCTTTCTCTCTCTCTCTCTCTCTCTCTCTCTCTCTCTCTCTCTCTCTCTCTCTCTCTCTCTCCCTCTCCTTCTTTCTCTCTCTCTCAGGTGGATGTCTACGTTTCCTCTGACACACGGTGTGCAATTTGAGTCGGTGAGCTCAATGCCAGTCCGGCAGAGACCCCTTTCATCATTCTGCCAGATGACTTCATGCGTCTCAGCAAGTCTTGGACAGTTACTGAATGGGATCTGCCGGTAAACAGAACCCTGTTGCAGTGCGGCGAGTGAGGAAGTGGGGTCCGCTGCTCTCTTCTCTGTTCTGCCCTTTGTGCATGAAGAGGGGAGAGAGAGAGAGAGAGAGAGAGAGAGAGAGAGAGAGAGAGAGAGAGAGAGAGAGAGAGAGAGAGAGAGAGAGGGAGGCCAAGCTGTGGCTGGCCATAACACAGTGGCTTTCCCTCAAGCAGGGCCGCTGTCAGCATTGGCTGGGCCCGGGACAAAGTCATCTAAAAGAGCCCCATATCCGACTCAAATGAGGACCCATTTCTGGGCTCCCTGTCTCCTTGGACCCGGGACAAGTGACTCCCTTTGTCCCCCCTCCCCTGTCAGCTTCCCTGCCCTCAAGCATGCTGATTTATGTACTCCTCTCTCTAGATCCCAGTTTGGTTCCTCCGCTCAGTACACAGAGGGATGAGGGAGGAAGGGTCCCCTCAGGACAAGGGAATGGGAAGGGGAAGGGATGATGCTGCTGGTACGGAAAACAAAGATGCCAGAACATTTGGTACGGTCCCCCAGTAGCCGTGCTTTTGGTGAGCAGTCAGCACTGCTTTACTGGAAAGATGTCAAGGAGGGAAAACAGCGGGATGGCCAGACAGGCAGACAGACATGAATGTGACGGCCGGGGGGAAAATATAAGACAAACTATGTCGCATCAGCCAAATCCATGAATCACACAACGTGTAGACAGGACACAATTTATTGGTTCATCGCCAGGATTTAAGTCTTCATCATACCAGCAAAGAGGAATGGACGGCAATTGAAATCTACTGTCCTATTATAATATCCATAAGCTCGGCAAAGGCAAGAAACCTATACTGACTGAGCATTTGCTAGGAGTGTAGCTAACTTCTGATTCCTGTCCAATCTCTCGCAGAAGCCGTACATCACACGGCTGGATCTGAGTGCTGAGTCTGCCTGATCTGTCCAGCAACAGTCTGTCATCATGGCAGTCTCAAAACTTCAAGCGAAAAATGCAAATAGCTCTATGCACGATATCCTTGCTTCCGAGACTCTGAGCTCTCCTTTTCCAGGTCTTCTTCAGGGGTCTCGTCTCCACATGTCTCCACAGAGAGAGACACGTTCACTCACAGCCCACCCCAGCATGGCAGCCGCCTTCCATTTTAAAATGCATGCCCTCGGTGACATCCGTCCCTCACCGACTATTCCATCGCTCGCCACCCGTGGTTCTCTCATCACCACCTGCACCTCCTCCACCACCACCACCACCACCACCACCACCCTCCCGCTACTGCCAACTTCACACGTAGGAGCCAGGAGCTTTTTATACCTGCACACAGTTATGTGTGAGTGAGAGAGTCAGTAGAGAGTGTTGTGTGAGGACGGAAGCAGCCTCTCCATGTCTCGCCGCATGGCTGTTGCATGCTGCAGTAGTGGTAGCAGGATGAGACCATAGTTTCCAGTCTCGAGCCAGTTCATAATCCCCCCCCCCCTAAGTTCTCTGTGGCCGGGGCTTGGCTTCATCCACCTCAGATTGACTGGAATTTTATATGCTTCTTTTTCTCTGTCATAATCCATGTGGTGAGAGATGGATGAAATGTCTTGCTCCTGTGGCTTCGGGCCGTAGCGAGTTCGAGTTTCATGCACGACCACCCGCACGTGCCTCTGGCCTCCCAGAGTTCTTTTGCGGTGCAAGTGTGTGTGTGTGTGTGTGTGTGGGGTTGGGGAGTTGGGTTTGGCGTGGGGTGATTGGGTTGGACGTCGAATATTGGCAGGATCAGTCCGTCAGCAGCCATGGCGGTCATGAACCACACGCTCCTGATCGGAGTTCCAGTCTTTTGTGTTTGAGTTTTAATTTTAGATGAGAGCCTCATCCACTCAGTGCCCAGTGCATTGTCTCCAAAGAGGTCAGCGCAGGAATCCATCAGAGGTGTTAGGTCGGTGTGATTCGCATTCACAGTGTTGGATGGTACTTTCACTGAGATTATAAGGTATGCATCCACTGCTATTTATAAGAACTTGTTGGTATAATATGGCTGTGTGTGTTTACCCAGTCAAAAGCTGCACAGTTATCTTTTAAAATGCCTAATGGTTCAGCTGGGCCATACATGTGTAGAGTAAAAATGGAATTTAGAATGGAATTTACAAACGTCTGCAAATGGCTACTCTGTCATTTTTCTTGAGCTGTTGGTGTAATTGTCGGGAAAGTGAGATCAACATATCTCCCACTTCTCAGCCATGTGTTTCTTCTCAAATGAGCTGGTCACTAATGGTACTGGAGAGTGGCTAGAATTGGAGAGAGAGAATCTGTGAACTGTTCAGCCCCATCCCCTTCTCTGGATGTTTGCCAAAGACATATTTTGTGAAAACGTAAGCAAGCAGGCATGCAGGCTCGCAGGCACGCAGGCACGCACGCAGGCAGGCAGGCACGCACGCACGCACGCAGGCAGGCACGCACACTCACACACACACACACACACACACACACACACACACACACACACACACACACACACACACACACACACACACACACACACACACACACACACACACCAACAAGAGACAGCTTGCCGCTTTAACAGCGACTCTTGCATTGCATTTTACTACAGCACTTAACATGACCACTTAAATGTGGAGGAACTGAGGAAACCTTACACTTTATAAACAATGTTTGGAAGAGCCATTATAAAACATGACCTTGTTTTTGAAACGATGATGATATGTACACTGTTCTCTTTTTGGGCAAAGTTCCCTCCCGACATAAGAAAACATCTGCATCTCTTTCCTTGCGGAGTGATATCAAAGGACAGGTGTGTTTTGCTGTGGGGAATGGATATAGCAGATTCACCCCTAAACATTAAATCTAAACATTATTTCCTAAACACATGCAGAATGCACGTCGTGTATACATGTATATGTGTAGTATATGTGCAGTATACCAGTATGTGCACATAAATGCACACAAAAACACTCACATAATACCTAGCCTTGGGGGTATTTTTTACTTCCCTGTTCTCCTCTCTTCCCTCTCTTTCTTTTTTTTCTTTCCCTGTATCCCTCCAAATTGTGTTGGCGTAAAGCCAGTGTCATGACACATTCGTTTCTGAGAGAGGAGGCACCACGCCCAACAGCCGTCGCCGCCGGTAACCTTGTAGAGTTGGAACGCGTTGCATGAGGTAACCTGAAATATGTTTTGGAAAAAGGAAACTAGCAGAAAAAGATTGCATTCTCATACAGTTGAGTAGAGGGCTGTAACATAAAAAAAAACAGAAAAACAAACCTTTGGAATGACTCGTGCATCACATTTATTGTGAGATCCCCCAAGACAAATTTCAAAACAAAACCACCACCCTGATCCATTAACCCTGCCATGTTTATGCCGGAGCCATTACCTTTAGCATCGGAGACAGCGATGTGGTGAGAAGGGCTGCAATTCAGTGCACGCCATTTTTCAGAGAAAAAAAAACTATTTTTAATAATAAAAAAGAAAAGCAGAACACTTATCTCAGGAGAAATGCCTGTGAAAATTTCAATTTTTTTCCCTCTCAGTGGAGAGAAATGAGAGTGTGCATAGTCTAGCCCAGTGTTTCCCAACCAGGGGTACGTCACGTGTACCACATGAGGTACGCGAGCACACTTAAAATGAAAATGAAATAATAAGAAATGTATGGAAAATAGTCACATTGGGATAGAGGACGAGGTATAGAGCATGAAATGGTGGCCTTTTTTCTGGCCAGTTTTCTTTTGATGGACAGGACATTTCTCAGGGGGGCAGAACATGTTCCTGGGGGGCAGCTCTGGGGGGCATCTCTGGGGGGGCATGGACTTGTTCCTGGGTGGGCAGTGCCCACCCCTGCCCCCGCAGCACGGCCCTGACATGAATGAGGCGGTACTTATGGCACAACAAAAAAGGCTTAGGGGGTACGTGAGACTGAAAGGCTTGAGAAACGCTGGTCTAGTCCCTCCAGTCTAGTCTAGTCTTGGTAGGAGGTGAGGAGAGGCATAATAAGTGTGATCATTAGCAACCTTCACATCCAGACTTTGCAGGAGGCTTCTGTTCTGTGTGTCACCCTCTGCAACTGCATGTCACCGCCACCTCTGCTCCCGACAGATGTCACCATCACACACACATGCATCACACACATCAAGTACACACATGCATGCACAAGCACAGGCAAGGACCCACACACACACACGTATAGCATGGATGAACACACATGCACTCAGACACACACATACACATGGACACACACACACACACACACACACACACACACACACACA
>NC_085872.1:22672001-22687001 GCF_034702125.1 Engraulis encrasicolus | reverse complement strand
CTCTCTCTCTCTCTCTCTCTCTCTCTCTCTCTCTCTCTCTCTCTCTCTCTCTCTCTTTCTCTCTGCATCTCCCCACAGGCTGCTGACCTTTCACCTCTGCACAGTGTAAGTATCCCAGCTGATGGTGTGGTGCTCTCTCTCTGTATCTTCTCTACCCCCCCAAACAATGCAGTAAATTAGATCCGGATGTTGCTCTGCTCGTCTCTGCTTAGATCGCCGGAAACACACACACGAAAACATGCCTTCGCATGCAAGCACAACATGAGCTTGCAACACATACACACACAGGCTTGCACGTACACATACATGCATGTGCATGAGCGTACACACGCACGCACGCAAAAACACACGCACGCACGCAACGCACGCACACACACACACACACACACACACACACACACACACACACACACACACACACACACACACACACACACACACACACACACACACACACACACACACACACACACTTACTTGGTGTCACTTCTTCTCTGTCAGCTGATTTTTTCTACATCAGAGGAAAAGAAGGAAAAGTGGGTCTTGCTCTTTGCTAACAGCCCACCTCAGCTGTTGGGACCAGACTGAGGAAGACAGACAGCTGCGGCTGTGAGGATGTGCACAGGGTCTGGTCTGGGCGTAACACAGGCAGCACTTCTTGACCAGAGCAAAGAGCAATGAAGCTCAAAGAAGACCAAAGGGGCAAAATGAGCACAGGGCATTTTCGCTACATGTGCCATCAGACAACAGTTTTCGTGTGGTGTCTGTAAGGTGACGGAGCTGGGAACATACCGTAACTGCACACACACACACACACACACACACACACACACACACACACACACACACACACACACACACACACACACACACACACACACGCAGATACGCATGCATGCACACACATTCACTCATATATCAACATAATTTCACACATAAGCACGCATGCACATGCACACAAATGTGTGGACCCGAACCCATAACCTGCAGGCCTGAATTGAGAATTGACATTTTTCAGGTACATACCTGTATGTGGATTAGAAATGTGAAAACATTGTGGCTACAGCAAGTCTCTTTGAGACTTTAGTCTGGCCAGGAAAACCGGTAACACTTCCAAATAAGGGGCCATAATTAACAGTAAAGTAGTTACAACCTAATACTTAAGTAAGGATTAATAATCATTACTTAATGCCACATTAGACACATATTAATTGTTATTAATGCATTAGCAAGCAGTTACTTAACTATCAGATAACTATTACCTTGTGTTACAAGTTAATAGCATATTTTTATTTAACTAATAGACAAGTAAGGACACAGTTAATAGTTAAGTAGCTATCAGGTCATACTTAACTAAGGACCAAAATTAACACTTACTTAATACAAAAGTAAGGCATAACTAATGGTTAATTAATACTTAAATATTGGGTTTTGGGACCCTTATATTAGAGTTGGCTGAGGATAACTAATGGTTAATTAATAGATAGATATTGTTGTTTGGGACCCTTATATTAGAGTTGGCTGCGGATAACTAATGGTTAATTAATCGATAGATATTGGTGTTTGGGACCCTTATAATAGAGTTGGCTGAGCATACTTAATAGTTAATTAATTAATCTACTGTGATATCTAGTTTTCACTCGTTCAAATCACTGTAATAGTTGCAACAGGAGCGATTATATAGCAAGGATTGGACGTACACTTCTCAATGATGGTGGGATGATGAGATGTAATTTTTCATGTACCATTTACTAATTTTAATGGTAAAAACCCTACAATAAATGCAGAACATTATGAAGAGTAATAGTTTTGAAGCAAAACTAAACCATTCCTTTGTGATAATTAAGTTAATGTTTGAGAATATTAGCTCCAAGAAGTGCAGTGCATGATGGGTACGCAATCTACAGACAACAATATTTCGGTATTATTTAATCATTAGATTAGGTACAGTTAATAGTTAAGTAGCTATTAGGTCATACTTAACTAAGGACCTTAATTAACACTTACTTAATACAAAAGCAAGGCATATCTAATGATTAAATAATACCGAAATATTGTTGTCTGTAGATTGCGTACCCATCATGCACTGCTCTTCTTGGAGCTAATATTCTCAAACATTAACCTAATTATCACAGAGGAATGGTTTAGTCTCGCTTCAAAACTATTACTCTTCATAATGTTCTGCATTTATTGCAGGGTTTTTACCATTAAAAATTAGTAAATGGTACATGAAAAATTACATCTCATCATCCCACCATCATTGAGAAGTGTACGTCCAATCCTTGCTATATAATGGCTCCTGTTGCCACTATTACAGTGATTTGAACGACTGAAAACTAGATGTCACAGTAGATTAATTAATTAACTATTAGGTATGCTCAGCCAACTCTATTATAAGGGTCCCAAACACCAATATCTATCGATTAATTAACCATTAGTTATCCGCAGCCAACTCTAATATAAGGGTCCCAAACAACAATATCTATCTATTAATTAACCATTAGTTATCCTCAGCCAACTCTAATATAAGGGTCCCAAAACCCAATATTTAAGTATTAATTAACCATTAGTTATGCCTTACTTTTGTATTATGTAAGTGTTAATTTTGGTCCTTAGTTAAGTATGACCTGATAGCTACTTAACTATTAACTGTGCCCTTACTTATCTATTAGTTAAATAATAATATGCTATTAACTTGTAACATAAGGTAATAGTTATCTAATAGTTAAGTAACTGCTTACTAATGTTCAACATATGCATTAATAACAATTAATATGTGTCTAATGTGGCATTAAGCAATGATTATTAACCCTTACTTAAGTATTAGGTTGTAGCTACTTTACTGTTAATTATGGCCCCTTATTTGGAAGTGTTACCGGAAAACCATTTGCAACATCCATCCATGAGATGCAAAGGGTGTGTCTGTTGCGTTCATGAATAGAAATACTGCATGCTATTTTTTATTTATTTATTTTAAAAAATATTTTTTGGGGGTTAATGCCTTTATTTTTTATTGGAGACAGGAAGCAAGTGGGGAGAGAAAGACAGGGAAGGCATGGCAAAGGACCAGGGTCGGGAATGGAACCCGGGTCAGTCGCATAGCAGTTGAGAGTGCCCTACCTGATAGCCTGATAGGGCCCTATTACTTATTTTTGAGTGCAAAAACAGCATCAAACAACTCAACAATACAACCCCCCACCGCCCAACCTCGATCAACACACCTTCAGCCACCACCTCATCAGACCACTCACATCTAGAGAGCAGCCACGCAAAACCAAATTAAGAACAAAGAGTCGAATGGAACACAAAACACAATCACCCAGAGAATAATTCCCTCGCATCAATCAAGCATCAATCAATTAGACCACCTATTCCTTCACTTACCCTTTTTGGGGAAAATTGAAATGTTGTAGGTGGCTTGGCTAGACAGAAGTCTCGAAGAGCAAGGGCTAGTTATGGAAGCACATGTTAGCACATTTTGAAAGGTCAGGTCATTTTGATGGGGACAATGTCCAGATGAAAGGCCCAACCTGTCAGCTTGATCCTCTGATTGCTTATGCGATTTGACATCTTATTAAATCTTAGCCCAAGCCAACCAGTCATGTTGGTCTGATTAAAGTAGTTTGAATCATTCACTGAGATAGGTCTGTACATGTGTGTGTGTGTGTGTGTGTGTGTGTGTGTGTGTGTGTGTGTGTGTGTGTGTGTGTGTGTGTGTGTGTGTGTGTGTGTGTGTGTGTGTGTGTGTGTGTGTGTGTGTGTGTGTGTGTGTGTGTGTGTGTGTCTCCCTCTAATTTCCTGGTATAGGTGTGTGGGTGATCTGCAGCACCCCACTGCACCACACCAGTGCCTCCAGGTAGGCTGGCTGGCATGAGGGCCACAGCTGACTAATCCAGACAAGAAGACATTCCTTTGCATTGGTGCTGTGTCTACATTAGGGGTTTGCTTTCATTATGAATTATATCACACAGACTGAAAATGAACATATGAAAAATGAACATATGAACATATGAACATACAGTATATTCTGTATTTTGATGGGTGATGATGTATCAAAAACACATGGAACTAGAAATTCCCTCAGAGAGTGCAGACCTCCCCCAAGAAAACTGTTTGATTTAGTTTAGTTTAGTTTAGTTTATTTAGTTTAGTTCAACAGGGACCATGCACAATACACATTGATTACAGAAGTAAAAAGATGGCTTGTGCCAGATTATAGCTATATAGCTAATTTCCATCTGCAGTCCCTGGACAGGTAAAACAAATATTAAAATACAATAACATAGACAAAATAGAACGTTGATAGAACGTTTCCCTGTGTTACACCCTATTTTTATTTTAAGTAGAGATGCACCGGATCCGGATCCGGTTCCGGATCCGGCAGGATAATAGGGTTTTTCACAGGATCCGGATCCAGCAGGATCTTAAGCAGTGGATCCGGTATCCGGCATGTTACCTAAAAATCAGGATCTGGTGCATGTCTAGCCTAGGTTTTTCAGTCAGTCTTTCACAACCTCAAATGCTGCATGGAGTGAAAGCCCTTTGGAAGCGGCCAGTGCAGACAGTGTGGCAGTAAGTCAATGAGTCTAAAAAATAGTTTGAGCCAACACAATAAAAAGGACCCACGTGTGCGAGTAGACTATATGTTTCAACCCTTTTGTAGGATCCGGTATCTGGTTCCGGATCCGGCAGGATCTTAAGCAGTGGATCCGGTATCCGGCAGAATCCTAAAAATCAGGATCCGGTGCATCTCTAATTTTAAGTCTTTCTGCTTTCTTTTTATGGAGTTAAAAATTGTAATGTCAAAATTCACCCTGTCCCCCAATCAATTCAATTTGCAGTCACTGGAAGAAGAATCTTTTAAAAATTCCTGGTTCCGGTTCGTGCTCCTTTGGTCATTTCTAACAACTCCACAGAGTTTTATCAAAATCCGTTCATGAGTTTTTGAGGTATCCTGCTGACAAAAAAACAAACAGACAGACAAACAGATAGACAAACAGACAGACAAACCAACCCGGCCGAAAACATAACCTCCTTAGTGGCGGTATTATGAACTAAAACAATTTGAAATGATCTTTTGACAGTGTCGTTTCAGTACTAGCTCATCTACAGTGGTTTCAAAACTAAATTATTTCAAGTTATCTCCGTGTTTAATCCATGTTTTGCATTGCTCTGGCTGACTGCTGAACGCCCGAATGTTCTGAATGTCTCTGAGAACCAACAATTGAGAAAAAAAAGTCACAGCTTTCTTTGTGACCCTGCCGTAAGAAGAAGGCTACGTCTACAGTTGCTATCCAAGCACAAACGGTGATATAGTGTCAAATTATTATTTTTACACAAGACAAACAAAACCAGATGGCCGAGATATGTACGTATTAAGCAACATAAAAAAGCAGAACATTTCAAACTGGAAGATATTCAGCTGTTCCATCCTTCCTGCTTTCCTCATGGGTATGGAAAGCTCCAGCCGGAAAATGTCCAACAGCACTAGGTAGGCCTCCAAAAACACTTACTCTGTGGGGCCAGGGGCCTAATCTAAGAAGCTGGTTCAGGAGTAAACCAGGTTAAAGGGACACTGTGTGAGATTTTTTGTTGTTTATTTCCAGAATTCATGCTGCCCATTCACTAATGTTACCTTTTTCATGAATACTTACCACCACCATCAAAATCTAGGTATTCATTATTACTGGGGAACATTTCACTTTTCATACATGAAAAGGGGGATCTTCTACATGGTCCGCCATTTTGAATTTCCAAAAATAGCCATTTTTAGCTGCAAAAATGACTGTACTTGAACCACACAAGAAAAGATTTGTTTATTACTTAGTAAACCTTCATGTAAAGATCAAATTTGGCAATAGGCAGCCCAGTTTCAATGAGCAGCATACAAAGCGGATTCCAAAAAAGTTGGGACACTTTGTATTTTGTGAATAAAATCAAAATTGTGGCATTTTCAAAACATTCAATATGTTAATAAGGTAGAACATCATATACAGACAACATATCAGTTGTTAAAGTCAAACAGAATTATTGTTTTGAGGTAATTATGTGGTCATTTAAAATTTCACCCTTGCAACAAATCCCCAAAAAGTTGGGACAGGGCCAATAAAATGCTTTTTATATTGGATAAGACTAAACACAACGCAAGGGATGAGACTGAACAGTTAAATATTTTGACTGATGGCATAATTGTATTCAAAAATTAAATCTTTTGATGTGCGAGACATGATTTCAGCAGCTCAACTGATAGGTGTGTTCTTCAACTTGTTTACCTTTTTGTTATGCTTAATATGTGGCATATCCTGACTGCAAGAAAACAATTTTGTGACCTGTTTACTCTTATGATGGAACCACACTGTTGGAACATAGAAGAGATTGACATTTGCCACTGTTATGGGGCAATATCTAAAGGCGGTGCTCCAAAATATAATGCCTTGGTAGCTATGCATGCTGTTTAAAGTCTGTATTTATCATTCAACATTCATTTGAATGCTCTACATGAGCAAGAAGACCATAACCAAGGCACCTCTGCCCCCATTTACCATCATATATGCTCTCTTTAAGACTGAAAACTAAATCAAGCTGAATTATTCATTTTCTATATAACCTGGAGGGTGCATGACTCCTAGATTTTAAAAAAGGATTAAATATTTTCCATTCTGTAATCAGAGGACAGTTTCACATGTCTCCTAGGTCCATCTAGAATGAACTTTCCGCATGCAACACAGTTTAATGTCTGCATCATGTGCATTAATCAAGTGTTGTGTTTATGGTCATTTTTTCGAGAGCTGTCATTGTTGGAGTGTCATAGTTTGCTTATTGACGATGAGTATGTCATGATCTCATAACTCATGCAATGATTAAACAGAACTCTATATTACGGAAATAGGCCTTATATGCCTGCAATTTCGATAATTCAATCTTTCTGTGTAATAGATAAGTAATTAGTCCCTCAAAATCTTTGCTACTGAGTGCCACAACCTCTCTGTGATAGTGATTTATTTGTGCATTCATGTTGACAGTCAATATAGTTCCTTTTCAAATATTCTTCCTTGTGTTATTTTTAGAATTATCCAACTATTACAACATGTGTTGGCCCTGTCCCAACTTTTTTGAGATTTGTTGCATGGGTCAAATTTGAAATGATAACATAATTACCTCAAAACAATAATTCTGCTTGACTTTAACAACTGATATGTTGTCGGTACATAATGCTCTACCTTATTAACATATTGGATGTTTTGAAAATGCCAGCATTTTTATTTTATTCACAACATACAAAGTGTCCCAACTTTTTTGGAATCCGCTTTGTACAAACCCCAACTCCGATGAAGTTGGGACGTTTGGTAAACAGTGAATAAAATCAAAATGCTATCTTTTCCAAAACATTCAATCTATTCATTAGATGGAGAATAGTGAAAAGACAACATATTAAGTGTTAAAACCGAGAAAAAATATTGTTTGGGGGACATATGTACTCATTTCTAATTTGATAAATCCAACACGTCTCAAAAGAGTTGGGACGGGGATCAGTGAAATTTAGTAAACATCCAAATAAGATAAAACAACAAAGAAGAACATTTCAAAATGAATTGTACTGACGGACAATATAGGTGTCCAGGTATAAGATCATCACAGAGAGGCTGAGTCACTCAGAATTAAAGATGCAAAGGGAATAATTACCATCGTTATTACATACATTTTTGAATTCCCTTTGATTTACCACGATTGAGTGTACATAAGACATATTTTTGTTAATAAAATCATTGTATAGGTTCATGACATCATGAAATATATATTGGCTGTAGTCTCATTCTAATTCCTGGAGTGCTAGAGCTATTGAAAATTGACCATATTAAGAATGCTTAATGCATGAAAATGATACAGGGGTTTAACATTCTCCTAAGAACCTGAGCTCACTTGAAATAGACACAGAAGACATGGGAAACTGTCCTTTGCTTACAGAAGTCAGCAGAAGTTGTAGAAGTCCATTCTTTTTGACAATAATAGAGCATTGCACATCCTGTGCTACAGTGAAAATGGACCATTCAACTTGTGTTAGTGCTAACTTCAAAAGTCAGCCTCCATGATGGCATGCGGATGCAGTAGTGCATTGGTTAAGATGTTCTCACTCATCTGTAGAGTTAAATACAGTGCTGAAAGGTATAAATGGGGTTTAAACAGCATGAAAAGCCACTCATGCATTATATTTTGAAGGGAGATCTTCGATTACTGCCACATAGTAAGGTCAAATTGCATTCTCTACTATGTTTTAACAGTTTGGCTCCATCATAAGGACCAGCAGGTGATAAAATGGTGGGTTTTTGGTCAAGACCTGTCACACTGTAAGCACTACAGAAAGGAAACATTGCAAAACATGACAAGGAATACACCCACCATTTAAGCTGGTGAAATCATGTCCAAGATAGGAATTAACACTGTTTTTTATATAAAATCATCTCATCGGTTAATGATCGGTAACTGTTAAGTGTTGTCTTTTGTTTTGTTTTTAGTCTTCCTCGACATTTGCTGCCATTTATTGTCCCCGTCCCAACTCTTTTGAGACGTGTTGGATTTATCAAATTAGAAATGAGTACATATGTCCCCCAAAACAATATTTTTTCTCGGTTTTAACACTTAATATGTTGTCTTTTCACTATTCTCCATCTAATGAATAGATTGAATGTTTTGAAAATGATAGCATTTTGATTTTATTCACTGTTTACCAAACGTCCCAACTTCATCGGAGTTGGGGTTTGTAGTTGCCGTACCTTTTATGACCATTTCCTGCACAGCGTCCCTTTAAGTTAAGAGGTACGTCTATTAGATGATTTACCTCTTAACTTAACCTGGTCAGTTTACTCCTGAACCAGCTTCTTAGTATAGGCCCCAGAATGGGTCTCTCAGTCAGACAAATGTAAGACATCAGCAAGCGGTCGTCCTGAGCCAAGACAGAGTGCTCCCCTGACATGTGACCTTGGTTCGGCCAGTAGGGTCTGAAGCCAGCTACGCATGGGAACCAATCTGACTGGCCAGCCATGCTGTAAAAGGGCTGACATGCAACAGCAATTAGTCATGTTTTGACTTCACAAAAGCATTGCAAAGCGTGTGTGACACACAAGCACGCAAGTATGTACACACACATACACACACACACACATGCGCGCGCACGCACACACATACACACACACATGCAGGTGGGGTCGCCGGCGGGCCTATTCACTATTTGCTGAAAATACTCAAGTACATCATAACAACATTGCTATGACCGAGAGCCTTGAGTAACAGAGTTAGACATAGTCATGACAATTTTGGTGACAGTAAGGTTATAACATAGGCTCTGCGCTAAGAGGTTAAATATGAAATTAATGACATTAAAAACAAGACAAGAAAGGAAAAATGAAAGCAAGGATGCAGGAGTGAAAGAAACATAACTAAAAGAGAACATGCTTTTTTCATGACGAATGAAGACGAAGTTCTCAAGAGACAAGGAGGGGTCTCTCTCCCTGCTTCTCTCTCAGACACTTGCATGCACTGCAGAAGCACACACGCACACGCCCACGCACGCACACACACACACACACGCACACGCACACGCACACGCACACGCACACGCACACGCACACGCACACGCACACACGCACACACACGCACACAGACACACACACACACACACACACACGCACTTACGCACACGCACAAGCATGCATGCACAGACACACACACACACACACACACACACACACACACACACACACACGCACACACACACACACACACACACACACACACACACACACACACACACACACACACACACACACACACATTCTTGTACATCTGCACAGTATCAAACACATGGCCCTTGGCTGTGTACTTATCCCCCTTGCAATCCAGTCTCCTTGACCTCATTATCAAAGTCAGACAAACAAACAAAGCAATTTTCATTTGAAAACAATCACGGTTAAACAAACAATGGTGCCGGCAACTTTCCCAAAACAGTCTAGCCAAACTCAGTCTGACCACGGGCACCAACAACAGGTTGATAAAAAAAAACCCTCCACATAGGTCAACATTTCATCAGCCCCGTTCAGCGTTAGGACAGAGTGTTAAGCACCGGTCTCCATCACGTCCCCATGGGCATGTGGGTCTCTTGTCTGATCTCAGCAACAGCGCTTGGCTGTGACGCCGCCCCCCCGTGCCCTTCATGTGCCTACCCCCCCTCCCCGCCTCTTGTGATGCTGTATTTTTGGCCTCCCCCCGGGCTCTTGTTGTCGGGGGTAACTCAGGTGTTAATGCAGTGGCTCATAGCGTGGTCCGCACAGGGGGGGGTGGGGGCTTAGGCTGGGCTCGCGGTGCTACCGGCGGCGGCCTCGGGAGGTCTGATCCTTGTGGAAACCCCTTGTCTAGCCAGATATATGGGCGCTGGCACAGGGCACGGGTTGGAAGGGAAGGGCAGAGTGCCTTGTGGGGGGGGGGGGGGGGGGGAGTTGGATATCGGCATGAAGCACACGGTAAATCCCCCCTACCAGACCTCCCTCCTCACAAGCGCATAAGGACATCTTTCATACACGTGCATCATACATAGGGAGCTCTTTCATTCACACATCCACACATTTCCTCTAGGCAGGTATAAGCCAGACATACCGATTCTATGACATTTACCGAACTCCCTCCACATATACTGCACTCTACGCCGATGCATATTTGCTCATCTGCCCCCTCTCCTATGTCCATTTGAAGTGACAGCCGATAGCTTTGCTAAAGATAAAGAACTTTTTTACTGTTTTAAAACATGAAAAAGACAGGGCTTACCTGAGAGGGTATCTGTTTACCCTGTGGGACTGTAGTGGCTGTCAAAAGTAGAGAAGAGGTAGGTAGCCAAAGGGGGTGAGAACTGACACATGGTAAGAAGAGGAGAGGAGAAAGAGATAGAAAGAGAACCTTGCTCTTTCTTTCTTTACTCACTCCGTCTCTTTTGATCAGGGATGACTTCTTTATCATTTGATCTGGAATAAGAGTGATCTGGAACACTGTGGGGGGAAAGAGGGGATTTCACTTGATCAGGAGTGTGTGTGTGTGTGTGTGTGTGTGTGTGTGCATGTGCGTGTGTGTGTGTGTGTGTGTGTGTGTGTGCATGTGCGTGTGTGTGTGTGTGTGTGTGTGTGTGTGCATGCGTGCGTTTGTATGTTGCAATGTGTGCATATATGTGTGTGTAATAATGTGTGTATATGTGTGTATGTGTGTACTGCATGTCTGTGCCATGACTGTGGTCTGTGAAACGAGGACACACTGACTCTTGACCCGAACTGGTGCTGACCCCCCCACACAACTGCACCTCACTACCACCCCCCCCCTACCCCACCCCACAGCGAGCTGCCAGCCCTGTCATCGCAGTGACACTTTTAGCCACAGAGCGGCGGGGCAATTATGTCTCACCTCCCCGCTCCAGCAGCAGGGCTGCCGACTCGAGCTGCCCTGAACCCCCACAGACAGATGCACGGCCTCCTCACAGTAGCCCGGCTGACACTCACACTGACACACAATCGCCCCCACAGAGAATGTTGCAAAAACACGGATAAGAGGCGGCTGACAGCCACGCAGATTGGCGTGGCTTTGATAAGTCACGACGTCAAGGGCTGTCTGTTATATACTAAAAGGAAGCCCGTAAGGTCAAACTGTAAAACTGTGAAGGGGTTAAATGGCCGTTTGATCGGGGGAATGGATGTGAATTGTTCTTTCTGCAGGGCTTGACGGGGCCAGTGTTGGGTCAAGCATTCCTGGTCATGGGCGACTTAATTAATTACGGCGGTCTCTTTACTCTTAGTGACACCCATCTGCTATGTACTACTATGCTCCAGGTGTGCCGTTCTTGCGAGTGTCCCGAATGGAGGATACACAGACAGAACAACATGTTTGTCTTAAGTTCGGCTGTGTTCTCATGAGGTAAACATTGTATGGGTTCCCACTTCGATGCGTGACATGAATCTGTCCATCAGGCCAGCATATCTTCTTTGACGGCTGTAAGAGCGTGTCTTCATTCAGGTCACTGCTGACTTCTGTGGATTCCAACTCTGAACGCAGAGCAACCCCCCCACCCCCTCATACTGGCTTGGCCCCCTCGGAGTGGAATGAGGGTACAGTCACGACACTCCTCCATATTTCGACTGCCATGTCATGTCAGTGTGTGAAAGACAGTTAACTTGCACAGAAAGAAGTGCGCCAAGATCTATTCAATCTCCTGTGGCTCTCACCTAAATGTTTATTTCACCACATAATATCGGGGCATAGGCCAGGTGCCCAAAGGTTGAGGCACTTCTTCAAATGTCATGTGACAGATCTTATGACTCCTGATGTTGTTATGGGAGCCACATTCCTTCCTGGATAAGACGAGAGACCAGGGGCATGCTCTAAATCACAATCCCCATGCGCTGCACATCATCCATCAGTGGGCCCAGGCCATGTTGTTGGCATCCACACACATATGGCCTCTTGGCAGTCCAACATGAAATTTACATCAACGCAGAAGCATCTCGCTGGAGCTATGTGAAGGATTAACAGGAAGCTGAGATTGATCCACCATGGACCAACAGTAAGCATACACCGAAACCACAGAAATTGAATGAATTTCATGAGAAGGCCCAGTGTGTGTAATAGTTTTACAGGGCATGGTAGCATGTTGTGGAAGAAACTGGCCAATGATATTGCAAAACTCTTATTAGTAGGGCTTTAAAACTATAGGGCAAAATGACTGAATTAGAATGGGGATTGTTTTTTGTTTTTGTTTTAGTCTATATGTTGAAGCTTGGAGAGCTAATACCAAAATCTACGAGCTTTTTCAAATCAGTCACGAATACACTGAAGGTAAGTGGTTTCTATAGAAACTCAGACAGACCGATTCCTTCAGAATATTCCTTGAAAAAACAGGAATGAGTCCAGCAGTTTCACCACCATCGCCTATGTCTAGAAAACCCCTTAGCCTACGATAAAATAATGTTACCACTACAATCTCTGCACAATCTCTCATTACGCGGCGGTACCAGATACGGCAGCCGACTGGATACAACTGAGACTGGGTCGGGAGTCCGTGTTGTGATACAGAAGAGCTCCGAATGTCAATCTCAAGAAATTCCCGCCCCGATTTGGCTGTCAGGAACTCCCCTCTAGGCGCCGGTTCCCTCCTCATATTCTCCTCTGACTGTCAGCGGTGCGCAACACAGGGCAGCGTTCTCACGACTGAGAGGCGTTGCGCCCTAGCTCCCGAAAAAAACACACCGACACGTACTGGCATTTGACATTGACAGTCTGGGGAAGTTAAAAAATTGACCCTGGATAGCCGTCAACTCCTTACGACAAACAGAGAGAAAACTTTGACTTGAAAACAAGGTAAGCTGTGTGTCCATCTTAGTCCATACATCGAGTCGTGTATTTGAACTCTACGGCGCGTGTAGACAACGACAGCGTTTCTGCACACAGTCGGCAATGATTGAAACTGGGAAAGGAGTATAATCATTCCCGTTGATATTTGTAAACCGGTCATAAATGGCAGGAAATCTTGTGTCAAACATGTGAAATCATGGCATGATCAAGTAGGTTCTTTGAGTTACGATGGTAAGACAAGCCATTGGGTAACTTCGATCTCATGCCTTGGGCTATCTTCACTTCTGAGAGTTCATCCGGAGACTGCTGAATTGTGGTGTAGTAGTAGCCTATGTTTACGATCACAAGTGAAGGAGACTGTGCGTCGTGGTTAGAAGGTTGGATTGAGCTTTGAAGTTTGCCTGAATAGGCTACATCGTGACCGAAAGAAATTCTCTGAGAAATCGGATTTAGCTCCACGAAAAGGATAGGACAGTGTGGCACACATCATTACATTACTCTATATGAAGTAGTACAATTACATGCTATTGTATTCGTCAGCCTGTACTGACGATGAAAACTTAATTTGAAAAGTTTCATACATTCACTCACTGTGTGACGCACGCTTGTTTTGTCTGGCACGTCCACAGTGGGGCCATGCTGTTTTCCCCCCGGCACGCACAACCTATAGGCCTACTGTAGTGTAGTTATTAGTTCTCAAACGCTTGGTAAGCTTACTAGCTGCATCCTTAACACTTGCTCTAACACACCATGTCTTACCCGTGCCAAGAGAATCTGACTGGCAGACTGTCAAGTTGCCCATATAAATGTGGACCCAGTGGGGTCTATCTTCCGCTCAAGTGTAATTGGGCATCGTGCTGGGACTAATCGCATGTGTGCTTTCTCAGTTGTGTGGGGGCTTGTGATGTGCTCTGTTCTTTGTCCGTCCTTTTGAGAAGTTGACAGATTCTAAAAGGCTGGTTAATCACACCATCACTTCCTCTGCAATTACCCCAAAATAGAACTGGAACCACTGGAGCTAATGATGCCTTAAGAGCCCCAAAGTGATAAGTGCAAGACAGTCAGGGGCACGCACACACACACACACACACACACACACACACACACACACACACACACACACACACACACACACACACACACACACACACACACACACACACACACACACACACACACACACACACACAGAGCTCCTCAAAAAGAGTGCTTGTGTTTTCGTTTTAGGTGTCTGCAGCAGTGTCAACAGCCCCACCGCTAAGCTCACCACCAGTCGTGTTGCCTGATTTACCATGTCAGTGAATTGTTGGCTGCTGATTTTGGCACTCAGGCACTCACTTACACACACACACACACACACACACACACACACACACACACACACACACACACACACACACACACACACACACACACACACACACACACTGGTAGGGAAAGCTGCTGTGTGTGTGTGTGTGTGTGTGTGTGTGTGTGTGCGTGCGTGTGTGTGTGTGTGTGCGCGCGTGAGTGTGTGTTGTGGAAAGAAGCTGTCTTGTTGAGAGGCTGTGGTCAGCCATGAGTGTCTGTGTTGGGAGAAGTGTTTCGTTGAGCCACAGCTACCGGTTCTCATTAAGCCGG
>NC_085872.1:22547001-22667001 GCF_034702125.1 Engraulis encrasicolus | reverse complement strand
CACACACACACACACACACACACACACACACACACACACACACACACACACACACACACACACACACACACACACACACACACACACACACACACACACACACACCACCTCACCCCACCTAAGGGGTGAAAGAGAAAGTGAACCATACTCTGTATAAGGCAAGGTCATAAAGTGAGCCTGGCCCTGTTTGAGGGTGTGTACCACAGATGTAGCCAAGTCCGCTACTACTGCACGCTACAGCGGCACCACAACCTTGTGTTTCGCTTGCCAGCGCGCTCCTCTCGCTCGCTCCAGCTGTGTCGGGCCGAGGCGCCACATCATCGCCTGTGATAAGCGGCCCTTCACATCGGACTTTACACCCTGTCACCCACGACTCGTGAGCCGGCACAACCCTTATTTAGAAATAATAACCGTTCCCTTCAGCCCCGCTACGTGTCTAGCCGCTCGTGGTCTCGCAGGCCGGCGGGTTGTGTTGTGTTGTTGTCACCGGGGTGTTGCTGCTGCTTTTGTCTTATTCGGTAAGGTGTCGCTGTTTATGGATGCATGTCTCATCGTCGTGCTGGTGGTGTGAGGAACTTGTCCTGCCATCATGTGAAATTGTGCTCTCAGTGCACTCAGCTCAATGCTGTGATGCCACTCCAGACTCCAGAGCTCTTTGTGATGGATGACGTTTTGTAAGATGGCAATCAGCACTGACAATTTAAGGCCTTGCTACCACGCCGAGGCAAAATAGAGGTGATGCTGTGAGGAAATGAAAATGTTGTGCATGTTTTTTGGGTGATGTAAGCCGAAGCATGTCTTTTCTTATCACCAGTGGAGTATCACATCTGCCCCAGCCCTGGCAACAATAGCCATGATTGTGGCCCAATGTTTAGTTTTTTTTCTGTCTGTCTTTCTTTCTTTCTTTTTTTTGCAAGGAAGGGTTGATCCAGATTTTCTGGCTAATTGGTCTTGACACATCTTAAATCCAGCTGTGGATTGAGTCTGTACTGTGGGTGGTGGGTGGTCTGTCCCTTGGGCCTGTCAGGTGAGCCATCTGATTTAAATCAGAATCGTGGAATACATTATCCACCCCCTCCGAAACACACCAACACCAACACTTGAAATGCAAAACCCATGTCTCACTAAACTGAAACGAAAGCCATGCAGCGAAACTTGCACTGAGACCATATGAAAGGACCCCCCCCACACACACACACACCCTTTATTGCATGATTTCACTGACAGAAAATGTGTGTCAATGGCACTTTCTCATCAGCAACAGCAGCAGCGCTAACCATGAGCAGTTGTCATGAGCTCAGTTGGAGCAGTTTCCCTCTGCACTGCCTGCTCTCATCCAGAGCACAGTGAAGCTCCACATCACCCATGAGCAGCGGCTAACGTGAAGCCCAGTCCATTGACTGCGCTCCGGCGACCACAACAAGGCACAAGTCGAGAATACACCCACCACCACTACCCATCCACAAGCCCACCCACCCACCAGCCTTACCCCCTCACTACCCCCAGTCCGCCCCGTCCCCCTCCCCACCACCCCCCTCCCCTCTCTCTCCAGGCCCTCTCCAGAGTCAATCTGAATGTCATGGCTTGGGCCCCGCAGCCTGTGGAATGCGTCTCTCCGTGAGTAAATGGCTGTCCACTGAGTGGCCAATTGTTGTCCTCCTCCTTTCCCTCCAACACTGGTCTCCTTTGTGCGCCGCGCTCTGCCACAAGAGCGGGCCCGAGACATTCTCCCAGTGCCAGGAGGGCGGCCAAGAGTTCCAGAGGAAAATTATAAAGGGAGAAAGTGAGAGAGAGAGAGAGAGAGAGAGGCCGGGAACGTGAGAGAGAGAGAGAGAGAGAAAAAAACAGGGTCCCCAAAAGAACAAAGCCATTGTGTGGCTGCTGGAGCATGTTTCACTTATTGGCATGGTCACAACACCATGAATGGGAAAATAATTCATAGCCTTTTATTTTAAGCTGCAGCTTAATGGGCCGCACGACAAAGAAAGCAATTGCCAGTGCACAATGTAAATGAATCAAACATACAGCCACTGCAAGAAGTGTGTGTGCGTGTGTGCGTGAGTGTGTGTGTGTGTGTGTGTGTGTGTGTGTGTGTGTGTGTGTGTGTGTGTGTGTGTGTGTGTGTGTGTGTGTGTGTGTGTGCGCGTGCGTGCGCGCGCGCGCGTGCGTGCATGCGTCTCCTTGCGTGTTTGGTTGCTGAAACTGTTTAGAAATGTGGTTTAGGATGCTGTCTTCATTGCAGTCCCTACTCTTTAACTTGCTGAAATCCAAATTCAAACAGTTCTTAAGTTATAGCATGTGGCATACTGTGCTAAAAGACACTTGATGTGCATGTTTAATACTGTCATGGCAGTAGGTAGGTTAACTTGAGTGATGCAACATTTTGGAGGGAACAGAATGTTTTAAAGTTTTGAAGGGATTTTTCGTAAATCCGCAAAAAAGACCACTCGGATTTGTTCACATTAGGGGTGGGTGATATGACGATAAAAATCGTGAATCGTGATATCGAATACAAGATCGTCTCGAATCTGCCAAAGTGAAGAAATCTGGTAGATCGTCTTGCAGTGAGGATGTTTACTATCAGTATCAAAGTGATGTTTACTTACTTGTGTTGTTGTCTTTTATTCTTTACATTATTGTATTCTAATTGTGCACTTTATGAGAGTGTCGTTAGTGTGTTAACATTTTATTAACTGCAAATTACAAATTGCAAGCATATCAAAATTGATTCTTGTTGTTTTTAATTTTTGGATTGAAGATTGTGATAAATCGAAATCGAGATTTCATGTTTAAAAATCGTGATACAGTGCCCTCCATAATTATTGGCACCCCTGGTTGAGATGTGTTAAAAGCCTTAAAATAAATTCAGTGTTTATTGCAGAAGAATACTGTCACACTGAAAATTGTAGGAAAATGTAGCCTTCAACTGAAATGAATTGTAAGAAAATAAAAAAATCCCTGACTGAAAAATAATTATTTTTCATTAAATCACCTGTTCCACAATTATTGGCACCCTTAACAATTCCCAGGAAATAAATATAATTGAAGCATTTCTGTCATTTCTACAGTAGTTTACAAAGTTTACCAGAGTATGTAGGAACATTTAATTAGTAATTCATCACTTCCTGTTTCCCTGGGGTATAAATATGACGTGACACCGAGGCCATTTCTCTTATCCACTCTTAAACATGGGAAAGACAAAGGAACACAGCATACAAGTGAGGCAGATGTGCGTCGACCTTCACAGGTCAGGCAGAGGCTACAAGAAGATTGCCACTCAACTGCAGCTGCCCATATCCACTGTGAGATGAATAATTAAGAAGTTCAAAACACTGGAACAGTGGTAAACAAGCCTGGACGAGGACCCAAGTTTCTTTTGCCACCACGCACAGTGAGGAGGATGGTAAGAGAAATCAAAAGATCTCCAAAGCTCACTGTTACAGAATTACAACAAATGGTAGCATCCTGGGGTCACAAAGTCTCCAAATCAACCATCAGGCGCTGTCTACACACCAACAAGCTGTTTGAGAGGCATGCACGGAGAAAACCTTTCCTCACTCACAATCATAAACGCAAACGTCTGGAGTTCGCCAAGCGGTATTGGGGCTTCAACTGGGACCGTGTGCTTTGGTCAGATGACACGAAGATTGAGCTTTTTGGCAACAAACACTCTAAGTGGTTCTGGCGTGCCACGAAAGATGCGCATGCTGAAAAGCACCTCATACCCACTGTGAAGTATGGGGGTGGGTCAGTGATGCTGTGGGGCTGTTTCGCTTCCAAAGGCCCTGGGAACCTTGCTAGGGTGCATGGCATCATGAATGCTTTGAAATACCAGGACATTTTAAATCAAAATCTGTTGCCCTCTGCCCGAAAGCTGAAGATGGGTCGTCACTGGGTCTTTCAGCAAGACAATGACCCTAAACATATGGCCAAATCTACACAGAAATGGTTCACCAGACACAAAATCAAGCTCCTCCCATGGCCATCTCAGTCCCCAGACCTCAACCCCATTGAGAACCTGTGGGGTGAGCTGAAGAGGAGAGTACAGAGGAGAGGACCCAGGTCTCTGGATGATTTAGAGAGATTCTGCAAAGAGGAATGGCTGAAGATCCCTCTTTCTGTCTTTTCCCATCTTGTGAAACATTATAGGAGAAGATTAGGTGCTGTTTTGTTGGCAAAAGGGGGTTGTACAAAATATTAACACCAGGGGTGCTAATAATTGTGACACACATTATTTGATGTCAAATAATTATTTCTTTATGTGGGATTTTTTCCCCACTGAATAAATGCACTTTCATTGAAGATTGGATTTTTCTCTTTTTTTCCATTAAGGTCCCATATTATTTAGAAAAAAATAATAATAATTGGAAGCTAAAAAACACATCTCAACCAGGGGTGCCAATAATTATGGAGGGCACTGTATGACATTTTTGCCATTTCGCCCACCCCTAGTTCACATATGGAATATCAATGGAAACCAGTGACCGGCCCACTTCCTTGTTTGTTTTCTCTTGGAGCAGCGCCGCAGCAGGCCAGCACAATGAGCGCTAGATGAGCTGTGCCTGAGCTCTTTAACACATGGGGACGCCGGCCGCTGCTGCAACTCATTTTCAAACATGACCTAAGCTATGAGCTTATGAATCACCAGAGAGGGAGAGAGAGAGGGAGAGAGAGAGAGAGAGAGAGAGAGAAAGAGAGAGAGAAGATTGAAAAGATTGACAGATTGGGTGAGAGAGGGGGAGAGAGACAAAGTTATGATGGCAGCCCCATTAGAACTGATGTGGCATCAATCATGGAGGGCTCATCACACTGTGAGCCTGGGTTGGGTGGGGTAGGGTAGGGTAGGGGATAGCCTTCGGCTACATCCAGAACTGCATCACTATTCTTAGACTGGTATTGCAAGCTGGCCCCAAGGCTCCATCCAGGTATGACTCAGTCTTTGGGCAGGTCCAACTTTCTTTTCAACCTCCTGCGTAATTTTTATGTGATGACCTGTTCTTTCTAACCAGCCAATCATCCCGTTTGCTGAACGCCCAGACTCACCCCCTGTTATGTCTTGTACATGCTCTTCATGGATTCAATTGGAATTTTTTGTAGTGAAACTGGCAAAGACGAGTCCGTTGTTGTTTAGTCAGCTACAACAGCTGTTCTGCTTTGGGAGTTTAAACCCCCTCTACAGGCATGCAGGCACGCATGCACGCATGCACACACGCACGCACGCACGCACGCACGCATGCACACACACACACACACACACACATGCACGCACATTCATCCATTTACAGTGGGAAACTATGCTCATGTTGCCCCCTAATACTGTGTAGAGCGAAAGGGAGGAGGGGAGGAGAGGGAGGGAGAGCAAGCAAGCGAGTCAGAGATAAGATTGTACATTTTGATGAGACCCTTGGGCAATGGCGAACAGGGGACAAATCAAAACAGCTTTTTATCTTGTTCCATTAACTCTGCCAAAGTCAGGCTTAAAACAACATGTGTTTGTTTAAAAACATCCTCAGGCTCCGTCCGACAGCAAAGAAAATGCCAGAAGAGCGTGGTCCACATTCTGGTCCAAGGCCTCTGGGAGCGCTGGCTGTCGCTCGGTGGGGTGGGGTGGATGTATAGAACCTCAGTATAGTGTTTTACGGTAGGGATGCACGATGTGAAAAATTTCGGCCGATAACCGATATTAACCGATACCGATGTTTTTTTTGTTTGTTGTTTTTGTAAAGAGATAACATTTAATACAGACAGACAATGATGCAAACAAACTGAATTTTTGAATGTCCTCTTATTTCCAAAAACACTTTTTAACTCCTTGTGATGAAATTAGATAAAAAATAGAGACAAACTAGAAGACAAACAATGAAAGTCATCGTTAAGTCCAATCTTTTAGAACCGTAACATATAAAAAAAAACATCGGTGTTAACATCGGCCCAGTTTTACCCATCGGACCGATGTCCGATGTGTTGAGAAATGTCAAATATCGGCCGATACCGATACATCTGGCCGATACATCGTGCATCCCTATTTTACGGGCCCCGGCCGCGGTGCATGTGGTCGTAAGGGGGCTGGCACTGACCGACCGGCGGCGGATGGAATTGTTGTGGTCATCGCAGCAGCAGGAGACTCGGGGGGGGGACAGACCACCCGCACTGCTTCCTGTTGTGGTCTCCTCCTCCTACCCCTCCCCACCTCCTCTCTCCTCTCATCCCTGCCTCACTGCCTCCCCTCCCCAGGGCATACTGTACGGTACCTGTGGTCCAGTGTGATCCAGAAACCAGCCTCCCTTGCTGGCTGCTGGCTGCTGGTATTTCTGGAGGCTTTCTGGGGAAAGCGTGTGGGGCAATGCACATGCAGCTAATATTACAGTAAACGCAATGTTGGAGCCAATGTTAAGGCATTGATTTTTTTGTTTGAGGAAGTTCCTCTATGTTTCTGGTGGGCTCCGCCGAGCCAAGCGGTCTGCCATGCTTTGAGAAACTTGCCATCGGGAGGAAGTGGAGCCCAATCAAAATATATGGCTTTGATTAGAAGGAGAAAGTAGTAAAGTAGAAAGGGCAAGAGGGAGGGAGTCAGGGAGGGAGGGGAAGGAGGGATGAGGGAGGAGAAGGAGGGATGGGTGTAGCATTTGAATTCAGATAATCGTTTTGTAATTATAGCTGCAGATGCCCTGAAAGGGGTAAACATTGAAAACAAAGCCAACGGTTGGTTTACAGATTCATCACAGCTAAAATTCTCACACAAAAAAGGCTTCTTCGCCGCCACCACATGTTTTGGACCACTTCACCATTTGGACTGTTGTTGATTGAAAGTCTTCAGAGTTTAAAAGCAATCTCGGGAGTCACAGGAGGAGGTTAGGTCGCGTTCAGAGTGTGAATATCAGCTTAAGGTGATCCTGATTATGGGAGCGGTGTCCCAAGTGTTGAAAAGCCCTTGAGTCAGCCTTCTCCTTAATTGCATTTGGAAACCGCCCTGTCTGTTGTTGGTAGCAGCCCAGTTTGGGAACACTGTGTAACAGAGAAGATGGGGGAAATGTTGCAGCATGTCTCAGTAGCGGCCGGGCATAGACACATTGTCACCACGGAGAGCAGCATGCTGTTTTTAGACAATGCTGTCGACGTGGTCTGCGCGGACCGTGTTTATTTAGGTTAGCCTCAGCACCAAGTTCTCCCTTAATGAGCTCACAATGCACCACTTTTTCACAGTGCTGGTGTTAGTTGTAAGCTGTTGTCTTGCATAAAAAGGACAGAAAAAAACCCACATTGAAACACCAGACTGCTTTTGCAGACCCTGGAGTGGCCCGAGTTTAGGTGGTTTCCATGGCTACAACAATGACTGTGGATAGGCCGTGGACAATGAGTGGATATAGTGCTTGCAGGACAAATCAAACCCAAGGGTAACTGTTCTTATGGGAAACGCTGCAGAGGTTGCTTGCTGATGCTTTTTTTTTCTCTTGGTCTCTCGCTTGAGTCCCCATGACCACTATTACTCTCGCTAGTTCTGAACGTACAGAATTTTATAGAACCTCATAACCAATGAAAAGGCAAATCCAAAGGGTAGGTGAAACGTGTGTGTGTGTGTGTGTGTGTGTGTGTGTGTGTGTGTGTGTGTGTGTGTGTGTGTGTGTGTGTGTGTGTGTGTGTGTGTGTGTGTGTGTGTGTGTGTGTGTGTGTGTGTGTGTGTGTGTGTGTGTAGGTGTATGATTGTATGGTGGTATGCAAAATCACCTAATGATGGGGTGAGTAAGTGTGTGATGATAGGGATTCTGTTAACTTCCCTTGTGTGTGTCATCGTAATAGAGTAGGTAGAACAGGGAAGACAAAGGGGGAGGGCAGGGAAAGGCTCGATATTATAGTTTTCCGTGTGTTGTGCTATTGGAAGAATTAAACCCTAGACTAATTCCTCAGCGCACCTTGTAGCAAGCTGTGCACTGAGGAAATCTAGTTTTGGCTCCATCATCACTGTTTTGTTTCCATAAAAACTTTCCTTCACACACAGTAGAATAGATTTGAGATTTTTTAAAGAACACCCAGACATCACAAAGACATTACCTGCGCTTTGGAAGATCCCATGGGATATGTCGCGCAACTCAACCAGAAGTAGAGGAGAGGTAAGATGAGCGTCGTGCAGCAGACTTAAAAGTTTGCGCTGTGTAGAATTCGGTACAAATACAACCTGCCATGCGTACAGTGTTTTTTGTTTGTTTTGTTGGGAATTTTCCCCTGCAGCACTTGAACTCTTATTGATTCATGTCTCACGTCAAACAAAGGGCTGTGGCTACACTGATTACAAAGTTTGATGAAAACAAGCCTGTAACAATAAGCTAGGCAGTGTCTGGAAAATAAGAGAGCATGGTATTGACCCAAGGGCAGAGCTGTTTGTACAAGCATGGCTATAAAAGGTCACCTTCAAGTAACTCAAGCTAGAGGTGTGAGGCTGACTCAGAATCTTCAATTATTGGCTTTGGTCAATTATGGTGAAGATGGGTCTTTGGAGTATCTTTAAAAGCCTTTAGAAAGTAATTTTGGAATTCAGTAATGTGAATTTTGGAATTCAGTAATGTGAATAGACATTGAATACAGTCGGTAGTATGTTGCCATTTAAAAACATTTTTTTTTTACAAGTTTGTAAATTGGACACATGAGAATGAGAGACAGCCTGCATAATATTGTGGGTTTAAAGTGCTTAAGCGATTCATAAAGCGATGTTTCCTCTCTGGAAACTGTCCAATAAACATGCTTCTGAAACTATTCACACGCTTAATTAGAACATAGAACATAATCCTGTCAGTGTGATTTACACTTCTGATGAACTCTGGAGAAGGCTAAGAATGAAGTCAAGAACATTGCATAATACCAATTTCACACTCACCAGTGACCGGTCCATAGCAACACCCTGGATGTTCAGGTCACAACAGCACCTAGCAGACAAATTGGCACGCAGATCAAAGTTAGCACATGTGCATGAGTGATCCTGATCTCCAGTCACACCCCATTACCACAAGCTGCTTGAAGTCCCTGCCCAGTAACAGCTCCCATTAGTGGTTTGATTTTTTTTTTGTCTTGCTTGAGAGGACAGCACTCTATTGTGGAATGGGGAGTGCCCCTTTTTGCCCAGCGTGTGTATGTGCATTGATGCCTTGGGTGGAGAGAGTTGTAGGCTGGGTGATGCTGCGTGTGTGTGTGTGTGTGTGTGTGTGTGTGTGTGTGTGTGTGTGTGTGTGTGTGTGTGTGTGTGTGTGTGTGTGTGTGTGTGTGTGTGTGTGTGTGTGTGTGTGTGTGTGTGTGTGTGTGTGTGTGTGTGTGTGTGTGTGTGTGCAGTGAGTGATCAGTGTCTGGGTAGGTTCTGAGGACATGTTGTATTTCGTACGCGTGCCTGCAGGCAGTGCCATTATCTGAGAGGCGATGGCGGTCGGTCACCCTGCACGCTCTGATAACATCCCACTTATCCTCAGTGATGTTTCACTAATCTTTGCCGGGCACAGAAGCTCCCGTACGTAACCGAAGCATTAATTTCCAAAAGTAAGTGCAGCATTAAAACCAGCTTTAGTTACAGAAAGAACAGTAGGATCACCAGTATTAATCACTGCTATGCTAACGTGAAATGCCCAAGGCTATTACATATTTTTGTAAGAGAAGTGGAAATATCAGAGTTTAAGGCAATTGAAAGCATTTGGGCACTTGCGCACACAGTGTTTTTTTCATTGGGTTATCTTGGTATCATGCCAGGACTCTTTTGTCACGTTTCAATTTTTGAGCAGCAATGTTGAGCGTTACCTTTTTTTGGCTTGCATTTTCGCATTGCATGCTTGTCAGTGCCTTTCTTTCAGCAGGTAGCCCTTGGAATTAAAAAAAGGCAGAACAGTTGAACATCAAAATGATAAAGGGTGCATTCTTGCTGCTGTTATAGACACGTAATCTGAGGAGATGTTTTGAGTGGATTTGGTCCAATGTACACCTCCGAAAAAGCCAACAGTGGCCTGTTTGAACCTGAAACAAACCCAGAGACCAAAGAGTATCATTACAAAAGAGCGCAGAAGAAGTTCTGCACCTCAAACATCTGATCAGTGCAGTGCAGTGGTTCAGACTCAGAGTCAGTCGGATGGTCCTCCTCCCCAAACGACCACAGTAGCTCTGAGAGTCATCCCTGCTGAATTTTTAGAATTCAGGATATGCAAACCCTGTGCTATATTTACCATGAGCGCATATACGTCTGCAGCATATATCACTGCGGCGAATGCAAGGCACATTCTTTTAGAATGTCGCAGGTTGCAAAGAGGGATACCATAATTTTTGTAGTGGGATCTGACCGTTTCTTGTGCTGCTGTGACATTTTAATGGTCTCTTTTGATCCGGGGTGTGTAATGACAGAGCCACTGTTGTGTCTTGTTTTTATGTGGAGAAGAAGAAGGGAGGTGAGGTACTTCTGTCTTAATTTGACAAGAGAAAAAAAATGAGGCACATTGACCTATACTTCACTAGAGAGAGAGAGAGAGAGAGAGAGAGAGAGAGAGAGAGAGAGAGAGAGAGAGAGAGAGAGAGAGAGAGAGAGAGAGAGAGAGAAAGAGAGAAAGAGATGCATGCATATATTTACAGTACATGGAGTGGTTTTGTAGACCATAGAGGAAATTATTTTTCTCCTCTGTCAATGTTAGCAGAGCAGTATATTGGAGTATAGTAAGTCACTTGAGTGATTCTTTTCGACTCTACTGCTGGAGTGTTTGTGTGCTGACAGGGCCCTCTATCTCTTTTACATAATGACAGCTTTTAAGGCCTCGCGCTCTCTCAATATGCCGTCCACGTATGCACCTCCAACCTAGCCAAGCTGTGGAAAGCCACATATCATAAATCAGCCGGGCACTCAACACATTTACACTGAAACAGACTTTCTGAATTGATTTTATACTGTTAGTGTCCCTTTTTTCTCGGGCAGCACAACTGTCAAAAACAATAGGGACTGGGTAATGCATTATTTTGCACAACTATTAATTTTTGGAATTCACATGTACGTGACTGCTTTTTTTTTTTGGTCTTTTTTTTTACTTTATTTGACAGTACAGTGTGAGAGATGGACAGGAAGCGAATGGGGAGAGAGACAGGGAGGGGTCGGCAAAGGACCCAGGCCGGGAATTGAACCCAGGTCAGCCACATGGTAGATGAGTGCCCTACCGGTCGGCCACAGCAGGGCCTGTGTATGTGACTTCTAACATAAGTCACCTGTTCTGTTGAATAAAAACCCAGAACAATTCAAATACACATATATAGTACATATTTGTTATTTTTTAATTATCATCACTCACTCCTACTAAATCTTAATGTGAAAATGCTCCATCCCTCCTGACAGGTTATCTGTCATGTTATTGTGATGTGACCTTGGAGGTGATGAAAATACAACAGGTGCAGAGCTGTAGATTTGGGAGTAAAGCCACAGCTACTAGTCCGACAGCAAGCACTTCTTTGCTAACATTGCTGAGCCAGTTGGGGGTCCAGACCAGTTCAGGAATTTGGGGGAGTGTTTGGATTTAGGGGGTATAGACGTCAAACCTGTGGACCTTATATAACCCCTTTTAATGTGGGTCAGGTTGGTCTTGTTTCAGAGAGAGAGCCCCATGCTGGTCATGCCTATAAGCTTTTCAACCCATTTAGGCTCCCACTGGGTAGCGCAGGAGAGGTGCAGACATGAGAGGAGGAGAGAATAGCCTCTGTAGTGGCTCTCCTCATCTGTCTGACATACAGTACTTGTACATATGCTTCAAAGCTGCTGCTGTGTAGTGTATGTGTGTGGGTGTGTGGGGGTGTTTGTGTGTGGGTGTATCTTTTTTTTTTTAATCTCAGAGTGATTGTGTCTGTTTTGTGTCTGACCCGATGTACTGTATGTTCCCTGTTACTTTCTACTGTATGTATTTTCAGCAGTGATGTTATTAAGGCACATGTTATTTCTTTTGTTTTGACAGGAATGGCTAAGACATTGGCTTCATTGGCGTCCTGCTGTGACATGGCCTCTTAGGTAAGGAAAACACATCTTGACATCTCATTAAAAGCCTTCATTATTTAGTCTGGAATCGTTGTTGTTTACACATTATTCTTCATGATGCAGCGATTATGGGGCAAGTGAAACCAGCATATTCATATTTTTATGTGGCTGCTGTCTGGGTTCATTGTAATTGTAGCCTCCTACCACTCAAGGGTACTACTGTAAAAGATTTTGCCATAGAGGGAGTACTGTTTCTATTGTTTTTCATACTCCTGGTTGAATACATTTTTCCTTTATATTCCCTTCCAAATAAATCTCTTTCTTTACGTAATCACAATCTCTCAAGCAAGCAGGAATGTCATTTTAGATAGTCGCAAGAAATGGAAAAAGACAACAAAAATATTTTCTCTCTTATTAACAATTCCATGCATAAAATCCCAACTCAGATTTTATCAAAATTGCTGTAAACGCTTCAGGGTGGGATGCTGTGGGATTCAATTTAAGATAAGCGATGTATTTATCAAATCCTGAAATGGCAATAACCCCGTTGTGCAGGGTGCTTGCAGGCCACACTTACCTTCGCCACATCCCACGGCGCACACTTGGCTCACATTGACAACACAGGAGGACTGTGGCCCAGAGGAGAAAATACAGGGACTGTGTTCTACTTGGCACTGCCTCTGCCTTCAACTCAATTAGAGTTCAATCCCAGATCTCCATATAGCATGATGTAAGTCATGCCACGCAAGGAGTGAGCAATACTGTACGTCCTCCTAACGCAGCAGATAAAACCGTTTCTGTTGGTGACGACTTTGGCATTTCGGAGAAGGGAAATTGCTCCATGGGTGTGTAGGAGGGAGTCTTACAGCCACAGCTGAGATGACATTTGATTTATTAAATGAGTGTACCTTGACCTTGACCTTGACGACAAGGTTTCTGGGGCTAATGATCAACACTGTGCTAAATGGAATTAGTTCCGTTTCAGGAATAACGGTTGACATGGCGTGCTTTTACCAATTGGCTCATCGAGAGTTGTTTTGCCAATGTCAGACACGTTTGTCAATGTTTGTCCTAGCAATGTCATAGGAAAGAGCTTAAGTGGATACCAAATACTGTTGAAAGAAAACCATTTTCTTGTACACCCCTTAGACACACAGTCTCATATTCTTTATATTTTCTATATTCGACCAGACAGGGTTGAACTTTTCACTGACATTTTCCCTCCGCTCATGCTGTCTCAGTAATGGATGCAGTCCTTTTTGTTGTCTAAAAATGGCTGCGCCGGTGCAGACAGCTTAGAAAAACATCAATTATCCTGTAAATACTTTTTCGAAAAGGACTGAAAGTGAGTGACACAACTAAAATGTGCTTCCCTTCCATGTCCAAAACGCATGCTAGAACTGCTGGGTTCCACTAGCTGGCTAGCGTGGCTTTTTATATGGACCGGAAGGTTCTGGATACATGGCATGGTGGTTTTAAACTTGCAGCTGTCCTTGAGGCGATTGCCATGAAGCTCCCACTTGCTTATTATTTCCCTGCCCAAGTAACTTCTGTGCGAAAGCACATCACAGACCTTACAGTCATTATCATCAAAAGGACAAAAGGACAACCAGGACGCCTTTGTTGGAGTCTGGCTGAATAATATTTGTATTGCCTAGTTGAAACAAAGTGGGCGTGTTTCCAATTACGTTCCGCTAGACTTTTTTTGTGGCGCACAGAGCATCTTTAGTATAGTGCGGACAGCCTATGCTAAATTGTGCCTGGGGACTAGATGGATAACGCCTTCAGCAAAGAGAAGAGGTTGCACAAACAGTAGTTCTGGTTTAGACAGATGTGCAAGGCAGCCATGTGTGCAGTGTTGCCAGATGTGTCTGACCGAATCCCGCCCAAAAGCTTCTCAAAAACCGGCAAATTGCGCTAAATTCCGCCCAAATTCAACAAATTACATTGACTTCTATGGGCCAAAAACGGCTGAAAAAAATGCCAAATTACCAATTTTTCCCATTTTTACCCGCAGACGCCCATCCAAAGTAGCCCAATTGGGCGGGCACCTGCCCAATCTGGCAACACTGCATGTGTGTGGGTATGTGCGTAGAGGTGATTGACCACAGTGGCTCAGTAGGTAATGGAGGCGTGGGCGGTGAGGACACTCTCAGGGCAGAAAAAAACTGCAGGAAGATGCTTATTACGCTGAAAATTGATTAGTATTTTCCTCACGGAGACTTTTATGCACTGCCCTCTGTTGTTATCCAGAGCAACTTACTGTGTGAACCGTAAATGAGCGTGTGTGAGAGAACTGGGGGAGGTGCACCGCCGGTGGCAGTTTGACCCAGCCCTAACTGTCTACTGCATGCGGTGCCGCCACTGCCAGTGTTGCCAGATTGGGCTGTTTCCCGCCCAATTGGGCTGCTTAGGATGGCCATGTGCGGGTAAAAATGGCATTTAGCAGAAAAAAACGCCCAATTTTTGCCATAGAAATCAATAGAATTGGGCGGGATTTTGTGCTTCTAGGCGGGTTTTGAGCATTTTTTGGGCTGGAAATCATCAGCCTCATCTGGCAACCCTGCCCACTGCCTTTGCTCCAAGCACGTGTGCTTGTGTGTACTTACCGCCCTGCTTTATAGGATGGCTCAAACAGAGACCTGCAAGCTCTCGGGGAAGAATAATGAACTTAATTGGGACTATTAACTGTAGTTTGGGCTTTAATTATTTGTTCTGTCTTCCTGACAAAATTGGAACAGGACAAACTGTAAAAGAAAGAAAGAGGAAAAAAAAGCAACTCAGACTAACCACTCCACTCCACATGACTCACACACAGTGTATTGCTCATCTTTGGCTCTGCTTTTTTGGAACTTCTCTTCCCTCTCTTTACCTTTCCAAAGCCAGCCAGCCAGCATCCGGTCGCCCAGTTAAAGGGGCTCCAGATAGGATTAAAAGTTTAATTAATCACGGTCCCGAGTCAGCCAACGCTTATGCGAGTCTTTAGTAAGTGAACGATGGCTCTTGTGATGACTTCCACGGTCCGCTGTCAGAAAACCACACATGCAACTTTTGGCTGCGTGGTCCGAGGGAGTGTCGTGGGAAACACACTTATCGTTTGAAAACATCGCTTTACATACCGTTTTCAGATTTGTATCCACTGCTGGCATCCCGGGATGAAAAACTACTTTTCACTACGAGTTTTGAACAGCGTTTCTTCATTGCGGTGTAGATTTTGAGACAGGCATGCCACGGGCAGCGTGCAAATGACGTCATCCAACCTAGTGCCTCTTTAATTCTCAGATGTGGGGCAAAGCGAGTGGCTATGCAGTGACGCCCTGCTTGCATGCACGCCAGCTGCAGTGGCTGACCCAGGGACTGAGAGGGAGGCCTCTGTGGCAGTCACGGTCGCCATCCCCCAGCATGATGGATGGAGATCCTCGCTGAATGTGTGTGACACGAATCGCTCTGCTGCTCCATATCTCCTCTCCCTTAAATCACTCCAGCTGTCTGAGAAAATAAAAACTCCCCATCCGGAGGGGTCCTCCTGTTGCTCCCACACTCGCTCCCCCACCACCAAGGGCCCCAGGGCTACAGTAAGCCCCCACGTTCATGCCAGTGGGGTGGGGGGTGGTATATGGCTTTATTTTCAAAGCCATGACAGAGAGAACCCTTAGATAGATTTACACATCATACATGTCGCTCGCACGTGCCCTGTACTGGCATTTCCAAACCGCCCGTAAATGCTTCTATTAACAACAACAAGCCAAGACTGTACCTGCACTAGCAAGCCTTAAGGGGATAAGACACATTCCTCTGTCTGTACAGAATTAAAGTCCCGTGAGTGGCAGGACAGATAAATCTCAGACTCCTTTACAGTAAAAGATGGCCCCTTCTATCTGTGTCACATGTTGTCTGATTGTGTAGAACAGTGTTTCTCAAAGTTTTTCAGACCGAGGACCACTTTTTGTCCCACCAAAACATGTTCAGGGACCACCTGTCAACTGAATTGACAGTTGAGGGGTGCTAATTTGACACTGCTAATTGCCATGCTGATCACTTAGCCTACTTTTTATTCACATTTACCAGCCAGTCTTATTGTGATCAGCTATGTTTAGCTTTGTAATAATTATGTTACAATTACAAATATAGCCTACTGCTAGCTCGTCTTGGAAAAGTATAAATCTCCTCACGGACCATCACTTTGAGAACTACTGGTGTAGAAGTTTCAAGTGCGCACACAGCTCAGGACTGCTGTCTTGGAAAGTAAACAAGGCACTCATCTGATGTATGCAGCTTAGTTTCAGGATGGCGTTACCTCTCGGTTCTTCAGGTAACCCCATCACCACCCCCTGGTGGGAAAGGGACCCTGGCTGCCTGTTTGTCTCACGTGTGACAGGAATTAGACATGAAGGCGTGTAGGTGTAGGTGTATGTGTCTATGAGCGTGTGTGTTTGTGTGTGTGTGTTATGAGAGAGGGGGCGGAGGCAGGGTTGTGGTGGGCGTAGTCAACCTGAGGCTGCTGGGATGCAGACCGACAGCCTCACTGGCGTCCCGCCTCAAGAGGGGGTGGCTAGGTGGCTCGCTGGCTGGCTGGGAGGAAGTCACATTAAATTTGGAGCCCCTTCTCACCCTGTGGTCAGGCAGTGTGGAGCCACTCTGTCTCTGCCAAACAGCTGAGGAGGGGGACGCGAGAAGCCCCCATGGTGCCTCTCAAACCGCCAAGCGACCAGACCTTGCTGTAGTCGAGTTTGGGGTTGGAGGTGGGGGGGGGTTGCATCGGGTGCATAAACACCAAACTAAGAATAGCTGATAAACACGACAGCTTTCATGAAAAGGGAAAGGGATTTTTTTAAAAGAACCATGTGGTTAAGACAGAGAGGCAGGAGAGTGGGTTTTCTGCTTCTAAATAGCACATGAGGCCAGACAAGAAGCCTGAAGTGTTGTACTGATCCACATGTTGCATGCTATAACAACAGACACAAACACAAAAGATGGCAAGCTTCAACATCGGACCCAAAGAAGTAGACCCTCATCTCAATGTTAACAATGATTCTCAAAGGTATACAAAATTTAAATGCCTCTCTTTTCTGTGTACTGATTGCTTATTGGCTAACGAGAGCAGGCAGATAGCTTGCTTGTTACAAAAAAGCCTGAAGAAAAAAAAAATTGCACCTTGCTTTCGCGTCGTCAACACCCTGCAGCGCCTGTGGCCAGGGGCCTGTCCAGGCAGCCTTGCGGCAGTGTGCGGTCCCATAATAAAACCTGTGGACACGCAACCCCATCCACCCAGTGCACCTCACTCTACTACCACTGACTCCTGCCCCATCCACCCCACCACCTCGCTGGCCTGCGTGCTTCCCTCCCCCAGCTTAACAGCCAGCTTGCACATGTGAGCTCCTGTTTAAATTGCCCTCCGCACTGCACTCATTAGGCCTCCTTAGTGCTGTGAGTGTCGGCTGCCGACCTTGGAGAGAGAGAGTGAGATAGAGAGAGAGAGACAGAGACAGAGACACACAGAGAGAGAGAGAGAGATAGTGTGTGTGTGAAAGAGAGATAGATAGTTTTGTGTGTGAGAGATGGTAAGGGTTAGGGAGAGGGAGCGTGAGAGAGAGAGAGAGAGCGAGAGAGAGAGACAGAGAAAGAAAGAGAGAGGAAGAGAGAGAAAGACAGAGGAAGAGCGAGAGAGATTCAGTGTGTGTGTGTGTGTGTGTGTGTGTGCATGCGTGCATGCTTCCTTGCAGCGCAGCATGGGGTTGGCTTCTGCTAGTACACTGGAGGGCCTTTTTCACAAGACCCCCACTTGGAGCAACACAGTGTTTTCTGAAGCGCTCCGGAGGAAATTTTCACTCTGTTAATGCTGCACTACTTATCTTCCCAAAGTGTTCGGGAACCGAGATACGCATCAGGATTTAGGCAGTTAGCCGTCCGCAGGAAGGCTTTGAAATGTTATTAAGGGGAATTAGATCCAAATCTCTGTGAGGGTACGGACACTTGTTTTGAGACCATGCGGAAACGTATCGACAAAGTCTGTGTCCTTCCTCGAGCAAGCAGCACTACTACACGCCCTTCTTTAACGCAAACAGTGACGAAGCGTTGCTGTGTTCGATCCGCTGTTCTAGATTCAGAACCCATGGTCGCAGGTGAGGTCATGTCCTTGCTCCTTGCCGGAGTTTGGCAGGTAAAGCGGTGCATGCTGATGCTGTGTCTGCTGGGATGTATCTACCGTAGCTATACGTAGCTTTAGCTATGGCTGTGCGTTATTAAAGGCAGATGGCCGGTAAATACGCCCAAGGTCCTTTACGCAGAGCCAGGAATCCACAGACATGTGTTGCTGAAGGAGTCATAAAAGCCTCATAACCCTGAGGAACATTGCCTTGGGTATATGAAAGACATATGTCTAGAATCCCCACCCCCCATTCATTATGCTTCAGACGCATAACAGAGTACTTTTGCGGACATACGACGTATGCACATTCTTTTTCCGCCATAGTGCTATTTTCCCCCCCATTCTTACAACTCACAGGAAGGCTATTTTTAGGGGCCATGTTGTTTTTCTTTTCTTTCTAGTTAGGATACATATCATTTGGGTAGATGAGGAGGTACTACAAAGACGTTTTGTAGCGTTTTTCTCTATAGTGATGGTCATGCCATCCAGGTGGTTACATTAATGTTAGACCTTACTTTGGCTGATGCCCAACCATATGCAAGGAATCAAACATATTTCAGTGGTGAATTTAGTAAACCACCAAAGATGCCATGGTTCATTTAGGTTTTAAGGCTGTGGTTTATTTTTTTCTCTTCCATACGGATAATTAAAAACTTACAGTCAACCAGTGCAATGTTGGAATTTCAGAAGTTAAACATTTTAATCGTTTTGTTTTGTAAAATCAATCTGTAATTTTTCAAACATTGCACTTGCCTCTAGTAACATTTCATTTCCTTTACTTTAATAAAACGCCAACCAAAGACGGCACGCAGGGGAGCAGTTTATTCATTCATATATTTTTTATGAGATCCAGCAGCAGCAGCAGCAGCGCAAAGCTGATTGGAGAGTGCAGTGTAGTAGCATTTGGCCTCCTGACTTGGTCATCCTTCACATCCCACGGCTCACCACTGCCCTGTCCACCACACTGGCTCCCTCCCCGCTTTCATGTAGGAGTCAGGGCCATTACCGATGGCTGTAATTACCAGCGACACGCCGTAATCCTCCACCGCTATTCTCCTTCCTCATTAGCCGCTCCAGTGCCCAGCCAAAGGCCTGCTGCTGGCCCCAACAAGGGAAGGCACTTAGCTTAATACCTCACCCATGTGGCCTCCCTGCACTTGCACCTCCACGCCCCAGCACACACCAAATATGACTTGAGTGAAGGGAGGTGGGCGGCCATGCACCTGGCTTGTTATTATGATATGGGAAAGACATGAGAGACGATGAGAGAGAGAGGCTCTGTGGACCGTTCAAACAGCAAAAATGGAAACGATGCAAACAGCGCATGGATAGTTCGTTCCACAATGCATTGTATTTCTTTCCAAAAATGTTTCAGATGATTTGGAATGTTGAAATCCAAACCATTTCTATGAACTGTGACACCGAGAAGCTATCGTTCTGGAAAGGGCTTAACAGAGAATACCTGACCTGGGCCAAAGAAATAGGACGGCTGCTGGTCACAGCAGGCAAAGCGTTGGAGCTGTTGCATCTCTGGCAGCCCCGGGGCAGGGCAGGTGTCAGGATCCTGTCCCGTTTGGGTGTCACTGGGTGTAAGTGCGACGGGTTCAGTGGTGTCAAAGAGGTGATAGGTCGGGATGTTTGGGATGTTGGGGTGGGGTGACGATGCCACCACAGAGGCTGAGGCAGAGGCCGAGGCTGTGGCTGTGGGGTGAGACTTGTCCCCTCTCCCGTGACACACCACACCTTCCCATCCTCCCTCTTGTCTGTGCGTCTGTCTGGCATCGGCCCCATGTGACAGACGCCAAGCACAGAGACGTGTGTGTCTCTCTCTCTCTCTCTTAGATACGTGATCTTTCTGTGGTCGAGAAGCCTTTTGATGATGAGGCTCCAGAAAGACTCGCAGGAGCATTTGACCCTAGTTCTCGTGCAGCCACGGTGACTGAGGCCCTCCAACGAAGCTGGGGCTGAATCACAGGACCGGGTAGGAGCTCCAGCAGACATGTACACCATGGCCCTACTTGCAATGCCCTCTGTGCTACTTTTAGCTTCTGGGTCTAACAATCTGCTGGTATTTCTTTACACATGGCTACTCTAGCATGTTTGTAGGTGAGCCTTTGTGATTTAAACAAATATTTGGGGAGGGTTCCAATTTAATTTAGACAGGACAATGAAGAGTGCGACAGAAAATGAGTTGGAGAGAGAGACTGTGGAGGATCTGAAAATGACTGGGGTCGGGAATCGCCCGCGTAGCAGTCCAGTGCCCAGCCAGCTATGCCACGGCTGGGCCATGTTATTGTGATTTTAACCGTAGATTTTTCTGATTATGTTGTCAGAGCTGAAGTTTAGAATGAGGTTTTCACGAATCTGTTTTTTTGCCATATACGGTGGACATGCTGTGCGCACATGTTTTTCTAAAGCTATCTGACAGGTAGATTTCGCGGTAGATAAGTCATCAAAAAAGGCCTCCCTGTGGCTCACGTGGTGAGTGTGGTTTCAGGGTTCCATGTATCCATGCGAGGGACAGATGGCGCTTTCCCTTCCTTGACGGAGCACAGCTGCTCTGTAAGGATAACGCCGAGGGCTACCGCATGTCCCCGTGCTAACACACAAGGCCACGATTCCTTAGGCAGAGTCTCTCGATTGTAGCAATAATATTATGACTTCGCTGTCGACCACCAGGATGTTCATCAGGCGGTCCGGCAAGAAGGAGTTAAATGGGTTCTGAGGCGAGGAGGACCCTGACGGAAGCGGCCTACTTAATTATCTCCGCGAAAACCTGCTGCAGAGTGGAGAAAAGTAGGATGAGGAGGAGGGGAGAGAAAAAAACAACAGCCATAGACACCATGTGATCTGGTCATGACCCTTCCCTCTTTCCCTCTCGGCCAGGGCAGCGGTTTCCTGCAGAGCCTGGGCCCCTATAAGGGGAAGGCATCGCCAGAGAACAGCAGAACAAGCAGAGCGGATCAGAGCTCTCCACTTATTCTCCGCTTATTCTCCTCTTATTCTCCGCTTATTCTCCGCTTATTCTCTGCTCACACATTAAAAATGAACAAAACACAGGATTTCCATTTGTAAAAGTGGCAAGACATTTTCAATGAAAGTGCACTAATGCTCCTGCTACTTTCCTAAATGACCTCTTCTTCCACGTGGCAGCATGCATGTCTATTCTTGTCATTATACTTGAGGCATGCTAACGGCTTGCGATTTGAGTGAAGCACATTTCAGGTGTTTTTCCCTCAATTCCCCGACAAATTATTCAGTGTAAATTGCTAGATGGCAGGCGGAGTGTGAAAGCCAACGCCTTCACTCAAACTCAATTATGCCGGTTTGGTGATAATGGGCCTTTGTGTAATTCTCCAGTGTAATGGTTTTTTTCAAGATGTGATGATAAAGTTTCATGCTGGTTTCTTTGTTTTGATAGCATGGCGAAGTCATTAAAATACATAAACAAGCAAATAAAGCGGCTGTGGGAGAGCGGAGCTGCGGGGAAGAGGCAGACCATAACGCGTAAATGATGTGTCTCATCAGAGATGAGATACAGCGGCGCAGCAAACTCATAACTAGTCTCCCTGATTTGTAAATGTCCTCCGCCCCAGGTGATAAAGACATCAATCACCTCAAGTTTCCTAAAGGGATTTTTTCACGTAAAAAAAAAATCTTCAGCACATGAGATTTGTTAATTAAAGGCCAGTGTTGTGCTTGCTCCTTCAGTCAGGCTTGACGGATATTGGTCTATATTGGCTGCCCTGATGGCTTTAGATAATGTGCTTTTAGATAAAAAAGGGCAGCCGGTGCCCTTTATAGAGAGAACAGCCGACAACAGGCGCATCGCTCGGCACTTTTTCCTGTAAAACCTGCTGCCTGATGCTGTTCTAGTCTTTTCCGGAATCCGCCGGTAACGATCAAGGCCACCAAATGTTCCCTTGCTGGAGTGCCTGGGGCTGATGCAAGGTCCAAAGCCATTAGGCTGCTCAATAAGGCATCAGAGGCTGAATATATCCCCCCAGCTATTAATAAGATTAGCTTCATTTAGCCCCGTGTGTCAGAACTGTGTAAATGTGTGAAAACCTCTTCTGCTTGACGGGAACTCGGTGAGTGCTATTCAAGCTGGGAATTTGGTACGTCTTTTCGTATCAGACTTGTTTGGGTTGTGGATTTGGTGTGTGTGTGTGTGTGTGTGTGTGTGTGTGTGTGTGTGTGTGTGTGTGTGTGTGTGTGTGTGTGTGTGTGTGTGTGTGTGTGTGTGTGTGTGTGTGTGTGTGTGTGTGTGTGTGTGTACATGTATGTGTGTGTGTGTGTGTGTTTTCTTATCTTGCTCTGTCAAAGCTGGCTGTCATGACAGACAAGCATCTTTTTTATGTAACGTTGTATCTATCATGTTCCCTTCCCTGAAGTGCCTGCGGGCGGGCGGGCGCGATGTGTAGAGAGCGCGTCGGCTTGACTTTTGCGGTTAGAAACTTAAATCTGATGGAGTGGCTGACGGCTGACGACGGGGTGGGGTTACCGAGTCTCGCGGCAGTGGCAGTGGCTGTGTCAGAGGAAGAGGCGTCCGAGGAGATGCCTGCATCTCATGTGACCCCCACGGCACTGGCATCAGGGCCTCCCCTGACGGACGGGGACAGCCGGACTAGACCTCACAAAACCCTACATGTGCACACACTCTCTCTCTCTCTCTCACACACACACACACACACACACACACACACACACACACACACACACACACACACACACACACACACACACACACACACACACACACACACACACACACACACACACACACACACACACAAACTTGTTAGCAAAAACTTGTGGTCCCGAAAATGTCCATTCTGGAAGGTTGCTCTCCTGGCTTGCGTCATTGCATATAAGTTACTTGATATTACTTTTTTTAAATTTTATACTTGCACATATTTGCATCATAAATCATCATTCTCTGGGTTTCAATACCAGCAGTTTTCATACTCTGTAAACTGGCTTTTCCCTGTAGTCTGTAACCCAGATCTGTAAATGTCAGCTTTTCTCTCATAGTACACTGCTGGCCAGTGGCTCAACATCGGCTGTCCATGTGCCTCCCCTCGAGCGTGTTTTTCTGTGTGTACCAGGCTCCATGTTGATCTGCATGGCCTTTTCTACCAGCTAGTAAAACTTGAGATCCACTGGTAATTTTGGAAATATGAACACTGTGTTTGTGCCTCGAACGCATATTGGCCGAGCGCTACTATGCCTATGCCTGCGTCTCTCATCCTCCAGTTGTCCAGCAAGCAGACGCTGGCTGCAGATTCCTTTGGGAGATGAAGGGCCTTCGCATCTGGGCCAGTGATATAGTAGCTAGCAGGCACAGAAGCAAAAACAGCAATAGCAGGGCTGCATAAGTCGTGTTTGGCCAGAGGCACAGGTCAAGCATAGGTCACAGAGATTGTGTTTGTTCCTGTCAGTGGGAACGGCCATGCAGAATCAGAAGAGAGCCTTGAGAACGGAATGGCACAAGATGGAGTCGCCAAGAACGAGATACCAGATTGGATGGGGGGGGCGGAGGGGTAACAATAGACGCACTTATTCAGCTCTGAAGGAAGCAATCTATATTCCATCAGATTAGCAGAAAAAGGTGAAGAGAAATGGACAAGCCAGACATAGATGCAGAGAAAAACAGGAGAAGACAAAGAGGAAGAGAGAAAATAAAGATTTGTCACTGTTCTTGGGAAGTTCCTCTTAAGCCCCTGGCCACTTCTAAACACGCTCTTCCTGTGAGGCAGTGACATGGGAATGATTCACATGGGCTAGAGTAGCGTCTCTCAACGGGGGCCCTACAGCCCCCCAGGGGGCGCTAGGGAGCCCTAGGGGGCCGTTGAGAAGAATACAGATGACAAGGGGCGGTGCTTAGTTGCTGTTGGGGGGCATTAGTACATTTTATTTTTTAATACTAAGGGGTGCATTGGGAGGCTTATGGTGATGATGTCCAGGGGGCGTTGGGAGGCTTATGGCGAGATCCAGGGGTTGTTTGTGCAAAAAAAGGTTGAGAACCACTGGGCTAGAGATAGTTTAAAGCCTGTACTTCAGCTGGACATCTCTGAAGCCTGCTCAGCTCTGTTCAGAGAGCTAGTGGGTAACGAGGCAGGCAAATTTAGGTCAGCTGTCCCATGACATTATTACTTACTGACACTAAGGACACTAAGGCGACTCCTGGATGCTGGGAATCTCACCACTGTGCATTCCTCCTCCCTCCGTCATAACACACATACTCTCTCCTCTCTCTCCCTCCCTCCCTCTTTCTTCTCCCTCTTAAATATACATGCATACATACATACTTGTACACATGCATGCACAACCACTCTCTCTCTCTGTTTCTGACACACACATACACACACTTGCACACACACACACACGTGCATATACGCATGCGCAAGCACACACACACACACACACACACACACACACACACACACACACACACACACACACACACACACACACACACACACACACACACACACACACACACACACACACACACACACAGACACACGGTGCGACACATTGCTTCCTGTAGTACAATTCAATCTCTCACTTGTCTCCAACTCCTGTCTCCGTCTTTGTTGATTCCCGGAGTTGCTAAAGTAGAGCCGATGACACTGAGAGGTGAGGAGGTTGATGGATGTTGGGGATCACCATCGCTGCACAGGTGTCCGCGAGCCTGCATCATGCTCTCATGTATGGACAGGTGTCTTTGCGGAGCAAAGTGAAGGGATTTGTAGTAATAATAGCAGTGACTTCAAAGCGAGTGTAATTATGGAACAGTGGCAGTGGAGCAGTTAGTGAGCGTCTGCAAATGTATTTAAGCCTCGCTTTGCCTCAGAGCCATGATTTATATCACATTAGCGTTAGCTTGTTGCCCTTGCTGCTAAGCGCTCGCTGTAATTACAAGCAATTTTGAGTTTCTGTTGCGGAGATGGTGGAAGAGACCTCTGTCCTCAGCAATGACGGCTGAAAGGAAATTTGAAAGACCACACACAGGGTTTCTTTTTTTCCTTTTCATTTCGTTTCATTTCTTTCTTTCTTTTTGAACTTTTGCTCATGTCACTCACCTCTCCCTTTAATCAGTTCTCTTGTGCCCGACTTTGCTGATACCCTGCTGAGCCCTGTCTTACCTTGAGCTGCAAAGGCAAGGATCTCATTTCGATGACGGCGGTAAAAGCAAGAAATGTGATATAATCACTCCTTTTGTTCTAATTTTGAACAACTTTGTTTCTCGATAGGATGTCTTAAGTAACAGGACCGCTTGTTTGAAGATGGCGTTCATTTGCAGTGATGGAATGGAATGCCCAAGAGTTATCCACAAGGCATCCAGAGAAAATCAAATTTAGCGTTGCAGTTTCTATTCTTCAGGCATTTCATTCAACCCAAGCATGTAACTAGACCTCTTTGATTCAGCCTGCTCTGTTATTCTTAAGGATGTAATTAGATTGTGAGGGCATAAACGTGGGCCGTAGAAACACTTGGCGAAACAGGGTCAGGGCCAGGAAAAGAGCCTGTAGTATCTATTTGGAGCGTGTTGTCGTCTTTGTGCTTGGTGTTTTTCCACTAGCTAGGACCTCAGGAAGCATTCGATAGGCCGCCAAAAATGACCCATGACTCACTGGCTTCACATTTTTGGGTGGCATGCTCACCTTAAAAGAATACAATGTTAGGCACAGGCTACTAATATTACCTTGACCACGTGGTCGTACAGTGTGGTGTCTTTTTCCCCTGTCACACACGTTTTTTTTCACACCTACCTTTACCCCCCACGTTTCTGTTCATCAGTCATGCTCATAGTACTCATCCTGTGGAAATGTAAGTGTGTGGTCTCTTTCTGGCTATGATCAACAGGAAAGGATTCTTTCTCTTCTTACACGTACAGTGTGATGTTTCCTTCACGTGTTAGGGCAAGTATTGGGCATTTTGCTGCCAACTCTTAAGAAACGTTTTATTGATACGTCGTTGTTATGCATGTGATGTAGCATTTTCTACTAAATCAACGTGTTCTGTTTTCAGGCAAGTTATTTTTTCCTCATCATTTCCATTTTTACACCCCTTTTCATCATCTCCTCATCTCTACATCATCTGGCTGAGTTCGGCTCAGTGTCTCACAGTAGGCAGTAGGCTAATTCCAGGAGTCTCTAAATCTATCAGCACATTCATTGCAGACATTGATAGTTTTGTTTGCCTTGTGTTGCTGTAACAAAGACTCTGACTGTCGAGGAAGTGTTTCTCCCTTTTACTGAATAGTAACTCTACACTGACCTTTCGGAGTCCTTGGCCCTCCTCTGACTCAGTGGAAGCTCTTAAAAATATCAATGAATTGTTCATGGGCAGGGAGAGGCAGAGAGGGGATGCGGTATACACACACACACACACACACACACACACACACACACACACACACACACACACACACACACACACACACACACACACACACACACACACACACACACACACACACACACACACACACACACACAAACAAGACACACACACACACACACACACACACAAACAAGACACACACACACAAGACACACACACACACACACACACACACACACACACACACACACACACACACACACACACACACACACACACACACACACACACACACACACACACATTCCCTACCACTGCACATTACTTTTTTTTAGTTCCCTCAAGTGCCTTTCAACATCAGTATCAGCCTCCATCTTAAGACTTCTATTTAAACAGAGCCCCACGCCCACAGACTCCTCACACTTGGGAGCAGCAGCAGCCTTTAAAAAAAGGACTATTTTGGTGTTTTGCTGGAGCCGGAACAAAGACTTGAGTGTGGATGGAAGCAGGGCCTGTTTCAGTCACAGCTGAGGAGGCCAGTGGTCCTGATGCAACTCAAATGGACCTAACAGGACCAGGCAGGCGGCCTCCTTTTTCCTCATTATTTAACCGCTCTTTCTCCCCCTGGGATTCACATTTTCAGTTCCTGCTGCCAGAGCAGATGCACACACACGGGCGCGCACACACACACACACACACACGCGCATACACACACACGCACGCACACACACACACACGCGCATACACACACACGCACGCACGCAAGCACACACACACACACACGTGCGCGCGGACCCGAAGTCTGAGACGCTGGCTGCGGACGTCAGCTCAGACGTGAGGTGTCTTTTCCACCTCAGAACCTCCTCGGGGTGAGTGAGTCGCTGCTCTGCCCCTGCTTAAAAAAACCCCAAAGCCTTGTGGTTGTTGGACTGCTGTGTAGAGGGGGCCAGGGGCCGATCTGTTCCTGCCTGACCTTGGCCGGGTGGAGGGGATGGGGCGGGGGGGAGGGAGGGGGTGCTGTAGCGGTCGGCAGATTGAGCATCGTCGTCCACGGCTGCAAATGGGAGCAGCAGCAACAGAGCATGAACAGCAGGGCAGTTAGGTGGCGACAGATTCACAGTGGCAGAGAGAAAGTGGAAGGCAACAAGAGATGGCTGATCAAAGCCAGTCTGCTCTCCATCATCACCCCCCCCCCACGCACACACACACACATACACCTCCCCACCAGTCTTTCCCCCCAGTATTTCCCCTCCTCCACCCACCCACCTCCATAGTGGCTATCTCCATTGGACGAGGCCTGCATGCATGCATTCGACGGCTGGCATTCCTGGCGCTGCCACATAAGGGTTTCGCTTCAGATAGAGCCAGCAGGGCCGATCGGAGCGGGACCTCACACATGGAGCACTGAATGAGTCGGGCCACTCTTGCCAGCCTGATGCACACACACACACACACATGCACACACACACACACACACACACACACACACACACACACACACACACACACGCACACACACACACACGCGCGCACGCACACACACACACACAGCCCCATCACATTCACACTCGCTCTCTCTCAGGGCGCCCGCACAGTAGCCACTCTGTTATGGAGACGACAGGGGTAATACTTTGGTCATGACATTATCTACGTATGTCCTTCCCCCCCCTTTCTGTCCCTTCTCTGCCTGCCGCTCACTCATTCTCCGCACGAGACTAGACTACAGTATCTGTGTCTCTATCTCTTAAGGGCCGTACACACACGTCGCTGCTAGTTACTCGCTCAGCGAAGGAACTCAATAGAATGTCAATGTGTTCCAGCGAGACTAGCAGGCGAGTAGGCGAGTACTGTACAAGCGATGCGATGTGGGCGGATCCCGAGTTGAAAATATTTGATCTTCGAGCGAGGCGAGTAAGCGAGTAACCAATTGGAAGGCAGAGTTCGGTACTTCTCGCCTGTTCATTGGCAGTTAAAGCCGCGGGAACTTTCAGCGAACGTTCCATGAAACAGAGGCGAGTAGGCAAGCAAGCGAGAAGCTAGCAAATAGCAGCGACGTGTGTGTACGGCCCTTTATGCCCCTGACTCGTCTCTTTCATTCATGGCGGTATCAGCCATCCATCGTCCTGTCTGTGCGTCTGTGTGCCCCTCAAAGGGCAGTGTGACGGAGAAAGGCCACAGTGTGGACGGCGGAACAAGGCTCCAGTGTGTCACTGGGTTTGGTGGTGTGGTTTGGACTGTGATGGTGGCGGCGCCGCGAGCCTGTGAGCGGGCCCCTGGCTGCACTGGAGTCTGCACTGCATGTGTGCTGCTGAGCTCCAGCGGTCAGCTCTGCTGCCCCATGGGCACTGCAGCCCAGAGAGCTAGAGACATTCACTTGCAGCTGAGACCGGACTTTCCACCACACACACCAACAGCTGTGCGTCTGGAGGTTCTCGCTCTTGCTCGCTCTCTCTCTCTCTCTCTCTCTCTCTCTCTCTCTCTCTCTCTCTCTCTCTCTCTCTGTCTGTCTCTCTGTTCCTGTGTGTTTGTGTTTATGTGTAAGTGTGTGTGTGTGTGTACTGCGTGTTGCGTAAGGGGTGAAAGACTGATGCATACAGTGTGTGTGTGTGTGCGCGCGTGTGTGTGTGTGTGTGTGCGCACGCGTGTGTATACGTGTGCGTGTGCATGTGCGTGCGCTCTCGCTCTGTTGAGGGGCGTGGCCATGTGTCTCTATGTCTGTGTGCATGATGAGCGTCTGGGGGCTCGGGGAGCCGGTGTCGGTGGAAGTGAGTTTTGCCAGTCAGCCATTTTCTCTAGTGAGGTCTGCCAAATGAAACATTCTGGACGATGTCCAGGCGTCCTTGACCACAAATCACCCTTTCCGTGAGTCTCTCATCTGGAGGGTGACACTTGGCCTAGTTCATCGTATCCAGGCGCCTCTCGGCAGGCAGCCTGCCGGCCACCCACTGACCTACTGCCATAAGTTTCAGAAGGAAAGCAGAGCAGAGATATTGATCTTCAATTGCGGATTGGTAGTATTGCAGCATGACGCTTGTTATGTACTGTTTATTAGTGGTGTCGACAATAATCGTTTCAGCAAAGCATTGCAATGCGGGTTAGAACAATTCAATAACCGATTCGGCAAATGCTATAATTGATGTGGCATATTTTTTCAAATTCGAATTACTTCCATGGGCATTTCTGGAGCAAATTAACTTTAAATTAAATTAAAGCACTTTGAAAACTTCAGGATTGATACACAAAATAGCCACTAAAATGTTCAGTATATGACTGCTTGTATTGCGTCATGACTAATGAAAAATTTGCCTTGCTTTCAGTAGAAATGTGACAGCAGTAATATAATGCATTTCAATGCATCGTAGAATCAATACCTGCCGAATCGTAAGGGCAGTGCCAATGCACACCACTACTGTATGCCTGCTTGCTGCTCTCTGTAGTGCTGTGCAAATGCCTGGACGACGCTATAGCATTGTGAGTGAATTGCTCGATCATCATGGTGCATATGGAAATAGAGAAAACAGGCCTCGACCAACCAACCAGGACATTTACCAGCGGTCATATTTCCCCAAAACAGGGTAGCGTAATTGAATGTCTGTGAAACTCTAGAGGCCAGCTCTGGAGGAAATGCCTTCTGAGAACGGTGTGTTTGTCAGGGCCCAGGCTGTAATCAACTGATAATTGCTAGGCTATGGCTCTCTGGAAAATACAGTTTTTACAAAATATGTATTTTTTTTTTCACATTCACGTCCCCCCACCTCCCTCATTTGCCTGGGTAATTGCTGTCTGTTGGATCAAAAGCCTGTCATTTTCTGTGGCCTGCCTACACAGTCCTGCCCGTGCACTATGCTGCTCAGCTGTCTCTGGACACGACTCGCTCCGCTGCTGCTAGCTCCTGCAGAGGTTATTGCCTTGTAGTTCTTTAACCGACATTTATGAACAGTGAAATGGACTTGCAGAATTTTTTAGGTCAGTAAACTTTCTGTGAACAGTCGGGAATTTCTTTTTTTCCCCCTTTATTTTTTTTTGGTCTGGTGGAACAGGACGACTCACGTTTCCATACAACAGGCAAAGGAGCCCGGGTATTCTCACATTTAGCTCTGGCGAAAAGGCAATAAATGCCAGTCAGCCGGAATGCAGAGTTGAGGATGATGGAAAGAGAAAGAACGTGGCCAAACACTCTCTCCTCCCTCTTGCTCCCTTCTCCCTCGCCTCCCTCCCTGGCACTGCGCGTTCCTTTTGTGTGGGCGCTAGCTAGTGAATTATTTTAAGGTTGCCTCTGCGTTCGTCTGCTGCTTCAGGGCCGCCCATGACTCCAGTGGCTCTGATGTGACTGGGGTCGGTGCGGTCGGTGCGCTACTGTGCCAGTGAAACTACTTCCTTTGTGCGGCTTGATGCAAATTTCCTGCAAGAACAGAGAAGCAAGTTCATAATGTGACTTCCCCAGGTCTCATTATTGAAGCTTCTGCGGTGCATCTTTTTTTTTTACAGGCCCTGTTCTGAAGCTGCCCTATTGACTATTTATGAGTGCCATGTCCTGACTTTTTAGACCAAAGTTCTGAAGTCGCTAAAAATACAAATGAGGGGCCTACCGGTAGCGTCAAGCATCTGAAGCAGATGATCATTAACACCGCTTGCTTGGAGCATAGAAAATCTTTGTTTTATATATTTATTTTTGAGGTGGGCCTTTTTGGCCTTTATTATGACAGTGCAATGAAGAGTTGGACAGGAAGTGAGTGGGTAGAGGGAGAAAGGTCTTACCGTTAGTGCCACGGTAGGGCCAAGCACAGCAAATCTTAAAGTGTATCTCCGTATCAGCGTCTTCCCTGACAGTCAGCGCTCCTTGTAGTGTTGCATTGCGGGGGGGAGATGGCAAAGGGCTGCTCGGGGCTGCTCGGGGAGGTGCCAAGTTCCAAACCCCCTCGCTGCTGCCCTCCTCCCTCCTCCCCTGCGCCCTACTGGAGTACTGCCCTGCTCGCTGGCCAGCTCCACCTGGCTAACAAGGAGCAAAGCCACGGCTGTCCGACCGCCGCGCCGTGCCGCGCTGCGCTGCGCTGCGATAGGCCGCCTGCAATTGGCCTGGACTACGACGTCTCTTCCAGCACTGTATGTCTCGGTACTACTGGGAGAAGATTCAGCGCCGGCCTCCAACATACTGTAGTGTGCTCTGATGCTCTGGTGCTCTGATGAGTCACTCACTCACGCCATTCATAATGCATGCAATGCCCTGTACTGGAGGCCTTTTTTGTGTGTGTGTGTGTGCGTGTGCGTGTGCGTGTCTGTGTGTGTGTGTGTGTGTGTGTGTGTGTGTGTGTGTGTTTGTGTTTGTGTGTGTGTATGCGTGCGTGCGTGCGTGCGTGCGTGCGAGCAACAAGATTATGTCTGTATGTGACTATATGTGATATCCGATATCTGAGACTGACTCGCAGCAGGTGAAAGCACACTCATTTCTGTGAGTCTCTACCTTTTCAGCTCAACTCAACGCTGAACGAATATATGTGTATGTGCAGAAGTAGACCCTCCAATCCATACCAGGGGTATCACCTCTTGGGAATGGGCAGAGTGTGGCATGCCGAGTGGGAGGAAAGAAAAAAACGTCTACCGTCTCGTGTTTCTTTTTTCCTCTCGCTCACCCCATCAGGTTAGGCTGCCAATGAATAATGGTGACTCCGTAGACAGCTGCACTAGTTGGTGGTGCACCACCACCTACTCACCATAAATCGCTCTCATTAACCCCCGGCCTCCTTCTGTGGGAAACAACAACATCTCCACCTCCCTCCTCTACTTCTTTTTTTCTTCCCTTTCTCCTCACCCATTCCTCAGGAGATTGGGGGCAGAATGCCTCTCGCTCTAACCCCCCCCTACTTGGGAGTAGGGGTGGGTGATATGGCAAAAATGTCGATTTGGACAATATAAAAACAACAATACAATGTAAACACTGATTACACACTGATAAAGAACACAATTGTAACATAATAATGTGAAGGATAAAAGTGAAGACAACAACACTAAGTAAGTAGATACTGATTCTGATAGAAGTCTGACACTGATGGTAAACATCCTCACTGCAAGACGATCTATACAATTTCTTCACTTTGGTAGAATTGAGACGATCTTGTATTCCATTTCACGATTCAGGATTTAATATCATCATATCGCTCACCCCTATGTGGGAATTTGGTAAGGGTGATATTGGGATATGTGGGAATTTGGTAAGGGTGATATTGGGAATTTGGTAAGGGTGATATTGGGAATTTGGTAAGGGTGATAATGGTTGCGTGGGAGTTTGTTAAGGGTGATAATGGGATATGTGGGAGTGGGATGAGGGCGATATTGGTAGTGTGAGAGTGGGTCAAGGGTGAGAGTGTGGCAGAGGAATAGGCGGAGGGCTGCGTTGCATTGCGTTGGGCCCTTGAGTGAGTCAGCAGGGTTTTGAATTCCCTGCGTAGAGCTGACGTGTCCGCGTCCCGGCAGCATGCGTCATCACAGCAGAGCTTCTCCCGCTCCAGTTCCAGCTCCAGCTCCATCTCCATCTCCAGCTCCGCTCTGCTGTGGCTGTCCGTCAGAGTGGCGCTTCCCCAGTGCCATCCTACCGTGCTGGGGTGGCAAGGTGGTGCTGCCCCTGGGGCCTGGGGCCCGAGCCCGGCTCAGGTTACGGCCAGCTGGCCGCCGCCTGCCTGCCTGCCGTGCGTGGGCATTTCAGCTCCACCCTTTTCCGGCAAACCTGTTCGCGTATTGTCCCAGGGGATTTGGCGTGTACTTTCAGAAGTTACATTGTAACCCGAAAGTTGGCAAATAGTAGGCATGGGTATGTCACTGTATTGAACTACGGTTGAATTCTCTCTCTTTTTTAAAATAAATAAATAAAGCAGCTGGAGAATGTCTCTGAAACCAACCATACAAGATGCCGCATCATCTGTGAAGTCTGTTGCGTGACTAAACGGAAAGCAGCACCCCAGCTTTCATGAGCATCTGCGAGCACATGGCAGCACAACCCTAGTGTAAATGTCGCTTCATTACCAGTGCCGTCTGGTCACAAGTCTTCCAAAAACACAGTCACAAACTAGATGGGATTTATTTACTGACATCATGCGGTTGAATAGTGGACAGTTCTGGTATTCAGTCATAAGACACATGATCAACGAGCTGTTAATCGGAAAAAAACTAGCCTAGGGAAACACAGTACACAACACATACACGTTCATTCAGCAGAAAATCTTGAACATAATTCTGGCGCTACTACACATGTACAATAAAAACCTGTGAAACAAGATCAGACGCCTGGGGCCATAACAAACCCCATATAGGAAAGCACAGCGCGCACCACGCAGCACACATCCGATGGCATGGCAAAGCTGCCCGTGCAGATAAGCGGTGGTAACAACCTGCATGCATAAGTGGACATGCGGTGCAAGGCCTGTGGAAGCCTAAAGTGACTGCCTTCGGGGCCTTGTAAAGACAAAGCACTGGCTATGGTGGCTGTGGTGGTGTTGGAGGGAGGTGTGGGGGTGTGTGTGGGGAGGCCATGGCGAGGCCCTTTAGCTGCCAGTGTTGTGCTTTTATCCAGCCCTGAGCTGGAGCCAGAGGCCCAAGAGGCGACGAGGTTCCCATGCCGCCTGTGTCGGCTCTGTCGAGGGCTTAGCCTGGTAATTGGCTGGCCTCTTCTAAATGCTGCAGCAGGCTGAAAGAACGATGGGTCGGGAGTGGGAGAGAGAGAGGTAGAGAGAAAGGGAAAGAGAGAGGTGTAGAGCGGGAGGGAGGGAGGGAAGGGAAAAGAGGGAAAGGAATACAAGTGGAATAGCTAAGCAAACTGATGTAGCACATCTGTGTTTTAATGGCTGCGCTCTTCTTCTTTTTCATCTTGCATTTTGCTCGCAACATGAAATCATAGATTGGCTGCCATACCACAAGGGTGTATAGCGGAGTTCTTTCTTTTCTTTTTTCTTTCTTTCTTTCTTTGCTGTCTTTCTTTCTTTCTTTCTTGCTTGCTTTCTGTCATTCTTTCTTTCATTCTTTCTATCTTTCTTTCTTTCTTTCTTTCTTTCTTTCTTTCTTTCTTTCTTTCTTTCTTTCTCTGTGTTTCTGTCATCAAGCTCCCCTCCCCACCCCCTTCCCCCTTCTGTCTTCATTTCCTCTCCCTGTGATCCCCGAGACCTGAAAGGGAATGCTAGCTGCTCAGCCGTGCGCTCCTGCTCCCCCGGCTTTGAAGTGCAGAGGAGCGAGTCGCCTCGCCAGGCCTGCGGAGGATAGTGGCGGCTTGATAAGAAGATGGCATCAGAGGAGAGAGAGAGAGAGCCAGCCAGAGCGCTCCGTCATTAGCAGCGCACTTGGCCACTGTGCATATGTACGCCGCAGCTGCAGACGCTCTCCCAGGTGTGGGGTGGTGGAGGTTTGGGGACTGGGGGAGAATGGGGAGGGGAGGTGTCTGTCAGCACGCTGCCTGCTGTGATTCAGTCGTCGCCCCCCCCCTGATTGGCTGCTCCCTGTAGGCATGTTTGGATGGTGATTTTGAAGGGTCTGATGTCTTTATATTGGACCTTGATAGAAAGCCACTCGTTCTCCCTGCCCTCCACCTCTACTGTACTATTGTGGGCTGAATTCAGAGTTGTTTTTTTTCCCACACACCACAATAGAAAGCTCATTAAACTTTAATTCAGCTTTGCTTTGGAAGGTCTACAGAATATAATCCGGCTTGCACGTTTGTTTTGAGGGTTTGAGGTAGAAATGTGCCGCCACTGTTCTGTGCAACCTAGGGACCCAAACAGGACTAGATAAATAATACACAGTGCGATTACAGAATTAGGTCACAGAATACATTTCAGCTCACTCTAAAAGAGCGGCTTATTTGAGGGGAAAAAGCAACCCTCTTCAGTGAGGATGAATATTTCATGTAATATGGTGATTTAGCCATTTGATGACGTCTCAGCGGCACATTTTGAATAACCCATGTGTTTGTTCCTTTGAAATTTTAGCTGTGAAGTGCGAAAACACTCAACTGTGTGTGTGTGTTTGTGTGTGCGTGCGTGCGTGCGTGCGTGCGTGCGTGTGTGTGATTGTATTTTGGCATGAGCCATCCCTTCTGTTTGTTTACTTCTGACTGCCAGGAGAAGACAGAGACGGAAGTTTCCCCCAGCTTAGGTGGTGACGAGGTTTCCAAACAAATACATGTTCATTCATGCACCAGAGAGCCATCTTTTCACAATGTAGTGGAGGCGCAACACAACCTTTGAAAAAAAAAAGTCAAGAGAACTTCATCATTTCATTGAACAATGAAATGTAACCAAGTGACCTGTCTTGACACACACACACGCTTGCCTTCAATGTCTGGTTTCTCCGCATGAGATCCAGTGTTTTACCAAAACTGAAAGCCTTTTTCTTATCTTCCAAGGCCATGCACTACTATTCCCATTACCCCTGCTGTTGCCATCTGTGGGCAATGACAGTAGGGTACAGGAGAGACACACAAACACCCAGAGCCTCAATTGGCTCAGTTCTCCTCCTAATAATGGCACTTCAAAAGCCTTTAATCTGTGCCTCTGTTGCAATCCTGGACCTCCTACACTGTGCACATGTTGTCTCCAGCAGCATGAATTTAGGTCCCTCTGACCTGAGAGGCCCTTTTTGTGTGTGTGTGTGTGTGTGTGTGTGTGTGTGTGTGTGTGTGTGTGTGTGTGTGTGTGTGTGTGTGTGTGTGTGTGTGTGTGTGTGTGTGTGCGCGTGCGCGTGCGTGCGTGCGTGCGTGCGTGCGTGTGTGCGTAAAACCTCCCACAGTTCCATCCTCTCCATGGGTTTGCTGAGCTTAACAGGGGTGAAGGTGTGTTCCTCTGAAGAGCATGGTGGTGGGGGCGGTGGTGACCCACTGGTCTACTGAAGCTTCCTTTATCATTGTGGAGCAGCCTCTGTTTTCCTCTCTTTTCAAAGTCATTACTCAAGTCAAAGGGAAGCTAAGCCATGCTGGTCTTTTCGTTCGCAACAAGACCAGGCAAAGGCTGCCGCTCACAAAGGGATGCCTTGCTCCGGCTTGGCACACACATGCACGCACGCACGCACGCACGCACGCACGCACGCACGCATGCACACACACACACACACACACACACACACACACACACACACACACACACACACACACACACACACACACACACACACACACACACACACACACACACACACACACACACACACACACCATCTTTGTTCCATGCTCTGAGCCTGGCTCACTGTTGCTGTCATTTTAGAGGAGTCTCCTAAGCTCTATAAAACCTTCCAGTTCCAGCAAATTCACATTTAAGGATGGGGAGGGAATGTGAACCTGTGTGTGTGGTGTCATTTGTTATGCCTGTGGGCTAAAATAACAAGATAGGCCTCTTTTGCTGAGACTGGTGAATTGGAGCCCCAACATTCCTGAGCATATTGGTATGACAGCTTTGCTTTACTGCACTTTATTGGCTGCTGACATGGGTCCTTGAATTTACCTGTAATGATCCTGCAATCTGCATGAGAAGCATGCACACCACTTTGCATGTTGCTTCAGTGTGCACATTTTAATGGTGAAGGGTTGATGGTAGGATTTAGCTGAGTTAGACAGCAAATGATAAGAGACCCACAATGTGGCTATACATACGGGGGGAAAAAAATCAAAGCTATCATAAGTGTCTGTGTTTTGTTTTGTTTACATCTGTGTGTGTGTGAAAACAGTAGGGAGGCAAGGTCAGGAAAGGGTACAGACTTATGTGTTGTGTGGGCTGCCGGGGGTGGTGTGTTTGTCTAGGTCAATGCCTTACGGAGCCGTGCCGCTCGGAGGCTTCTTTATCACCACAGAGACACCGCCGGGGAAAAGATCTCTCTCATGAACTCCTGGCTTTGCTTGGCATTAGGCTGTGGAGGCAGGAGCTTGTTTGTGTTGCGTTTACCGTTTATGCCCACGCCTGCTGTTTTTGAAGCGGCAGATGTAAACTGATGTGAGCAACCTTGGCCTCTCTCTCTCTCTCTCTTGGCCTGGAAATAGAAGCCCTCAGCGGGGCCGGGCAGGCAGCAGGGAGCAGGGGCTATCATGTGTTGATCTGCTCATTAAAGTGTCATTAAAAACCCATTGCTTTGCTATGCTGACACGCCCTTGCTAATCGCGTGTCAGGTTCGACCATGGACGTTTCAGCTCCGACTGCGTGTGTGCGTGTCGTGTGCTTGCGTGCCGTGCGCCCGGCCGCAGCTAATGTCCATGAGAAGATCTAGGAACTTTGGCCATTTTCCTGTGCGATAAAGAGCCTTGGGACTTGGCTGTATAGTGCCTGGCTTCAGGCTGACTTGTGATTGCCCGTCCCTCTGTCCCCAGCCATGAAACTGGAGCTGGGGAAGGACTTAAGGTATAAACTACAAGGAGGTGCCATCCATCTTTGTCTATGCCGCTCCACTCAGAACACAGGGCCTCTTTTCACAGCCTGCTCAAGCTAATGCCTACTAGCTATGCGCTCTGTGGCCTCAAGCAGGGATGAGGAATAACCGAAAAGACATTTTTTGTGTGTAATGGTTCGTAATATCTGCCTTTGCTTCTGGATCGTGAGCTCCTTGCAAAAGCAGATGTCTTTTTTCCCCCTCTTTTTTTTCAAGGTTTATTTCCACTGCTACTAATGTAACAGTTTTGGTAAAAATGGAAAATGGCTTGAAATCGGGGGAGGGATGGCAGAACTCATATGTATGCCTACTGAACTAAGGGATTTCTAGTGGTTTATTCTTGAAAAGAGACATTCAGGAAATTAAATTTCCTGCAGAGAAAAAAACCTTGGAAAAGAACAGCTGAACTCTGTGGGCAAGCGGTATTGCCCCATTAATATGTGACAGCCTGGGAGCCTGAAGCATCCTGGCTAGGTATTTTTTTCTCTGCTTAATTCTGCTCGACAAGAAAGACTTGGCTGTCCAACTGCATGGTATGTGCTTTTAACTGAAAGTTTCTTGTTAGCCTCTCCATTCTGTATGCTCTGTGAATGTAATGTGGAGTCAACTCAATGACCGACACAGCAGACAGAGCGGGTGGGGGGGGGGGGGGGGGTGGAAAACACTGTTGAGAGAAAGTTCTGGCCATAAAAAACTTTAATGAATGTTGTTTCAGGTGCCACTTAACTATGGGCCCTGTAAACAGCCTCCCTTGTCTCTCATGTCACATGATGCTTTAGTATACTCCCTCTGAATCACTGTTATTTTGCTCTGGTCATTTTAGCCACGTTTTTTAGCTCCTCTTGATAGTTTTGTATTGTAAAGCCTCTTCTCCTAGCCGGTTTACCTGCTGATGGCTGGGTTTGTTGTCCAAGTGCTAGATTTCACTCCTCTATAAATCCTGTAGCGATTTCACAGCATTTTCCTGTGTTTATTTGAGTGAGTGTGGTGTGGGAACACCGTGAGAAGAATGTTGCACGCACCTCGGTGTGTTCTGTTGAGAGTGAGAGTAGTACAGTCTTGGTTCGTCTCTCAGCCTGGGAAGGAGTTGAGAGAGTGCAAGTGAGGAGAGACAGCAAGATGGTGAGAGAGTGCTACTTGGAGGAGGAGGAAAGTTGGTGTCAGAGTGTGAGTGTGAGCGAGTTTGTGTCTGTGTATGTGTGTGTGTGGGGTGGGGGATGGGGGGGGGGGGGCGTATGTGTGTGAGTGTCAGCTGATGATATATGTGTGTGTGTGTGTGTGTGTGTTGTGGTAGTGTTTGTGTACGTCCTGCCAAGTGGGAGGGGTTTCCTAAGCCACTTGTATATGAAGACAGTACTGGTATTGTTCAGGGTCTTTAGAGACAGTGATCCACCTGAGGAGCATTCCTATAAGAACAACAAATGCAGTGCTCTATCAAGTTAGGCACAACTTCCACACTTCCGATCACAGCGAGCCTAAGATGTACTGACTGTGGACGGCGAAGATCTTTCCTTGGTGAAATTTAGACATTTATTACGTTCCTGTGTTCCCACCATTTGCAATAGCGTGTACAGCAGAAAGTACAACAAGCCAAGGTACGCTGTGGTTTTGTGTGTGGTAGAAAGAGGCACGCAGAGAGAGCAGAGAGGGTTTAATACCTCTCGGGGACAAGCTTCATTCTTTTGGCTTAATGTTGAGTTGAGTGTTTTGGTGCTCCGTGTGCTCAGTGTGCTTGTCCCCCTTTCATCCTTTCCTCCACTACAGCTGTCAGGGAAAGCTCCCTTTGAAGGTGGCCCAGAAGGCCCTTTTGATAACAGAGGAGACTTTAGATAACTCTATTATGGCTCAAGAGCCTTGTTTAAACTACTGGGTTTAGCTCTGTAGCTTTTGGCTTGAACAGGACTGTTCTAATCACTTTTTTAAAGTGTCACAGTTTCAATATGCTTACTCTTTTTCAAATAATCAGGCCGTGTTTAAAAATGCCTTCTTGTGTGTCTCAGTTTCAATATGCTTACTCTTTTTCAAATAATCAGGCCGTGTTTAAAAATGCCTTCTTGCATAATTTAAGCAGGTGTTAGCCTTAAAGAAATATTTAACAAAAAAACGTGACACCAAAGAGTTCCACAGCGGAATGCCATTGATGTCTTTTTTTGTGAGCTATCGAATGTAGAGCTCGGGGAACGGAACCAGGCTCAAAAGCCAGAACTGCTGTCTTTAAACTTTTTATGCTTCTCTTTTCCCTCTTTGATCCTCAGATTTGTAGGATAAACCTGCATTGCCCACCGTCATTGGCTATTGAGGTTTGCTGAGGCAGGAAGCTCTTTGTGTTTTATAGATTGTTTGATAGGAGTTCTTTTGTGTTGCGGTTGTATTTTTATCAGCAAAGTTGAGTGGATGATGGCTCCACAGCATTGCAAATGTTATTACCGTTTACATGCCTCATTTGTATTCCTCTTTCCAATTTTCATTCTTCTCGTAGTCTCACAAAGCCCTTTGCTCTGTTTCCCCACAGGTGCTGTTCCTCTCAGGTGTCCACACCTGGTCAAGAAAGCGACAGGCAAGCTGTTGAGAGAAATCAGCAGCGAGTGGACAGAGCAGACCCAGCAGACGGACAGACGGACAGACAGACAGACGGACGGACGGACGGACTCTGCAGAAGAACGGCAGCATCTGCTAAATCCATTGTGGCAGCTCACTCCAGGTGGCCTGTCCCTTTCAGCTGACTGTAGAGGCGGGGGGGAAGCAACACAGAGAAAGAGAGAGAGAGGGAGGGAGAGAGAGAGAGAGAGGAAGAGGACATTCCCATGCCTACAGGGCTCTGCCGTCAGCTGTGGGGATGTTTGTCTGTGCTGCTTCCAGGCCTATCATTAGGCCGCTGGGCCCAGTGCTGAGGAATGGATAGCCCTACTGTCACCATGGCCAATACTGTCATTATTGCCGTGATTTTACTGCATCGGTCCAAGACTGTTTGATTTTTTGTTTGCCAATTTTGTTTTGTTTTGCTTTGTTTGTTTTCTTTTTTTTCAGTTTACTTACTGAAGCAGCCGTGGGGTTTGGTATACCCACATATTAGCATTAAGCCTACCGAGAAAAGGGCAGCTCAAGCTATTTTTTGGACTAAGAACCCAAATCTGCAAGATATGCTTATTTATTCATAGGATTTCCCCCCCTTTTTGTCACTGTAATTGCCTGTTTTTTTCCAAAACAATTTGAGGAAGCTGCTTTACAAAAAAAAAGGATTACACAGACATTATGGCAGCAACATATCGGATTGTAGTGAGCAGCATCAACTGCTACAACAGTGTGGTGATAGACCGGCGAGTGCAGCATACGGTACACTACTGTAACGGGCCTTGTGGCGCCCTCAAGCATGGCCTGAGCTGCACGGTTGCCCACCGCAGCACCTGCGCTGAGCTGCTGGACGCCCCCGTGCCCAGCGCACACGCCCAAGGAACTCATGAGTCAATCAGCAAAACACTGGACAATGTCGGCTCCGTGTCAGGAGTTTACGGCGACGACTACCACCAGACCTTCCCCGGCCGCCTGAAAAAAGGATCGGGCATGCAGAGCTCCGGCAGCCTCAAGGACATCACGGGCGAGGCGATCAACCTGGCCAGCGGCAAGATGAAGGAGTTCTCGTTCGAGAAGATCAAGTACTCCTCCAGCCACGTGACCTTCAGGAAGGGCCGCAAGGTCCGGCCGGACTCGTTCAGCCGGAGGTCCACCGACCTGGACATCATCTACGGCCACTTCACGGGCAACGACGAGAACTGCCCGCCCTTCGGCCTCGTGCAGAAGTCGGTGCTGGAGGAACACAAGCTGAGCCGCAGCGCCTCGCTGGAGCACAGCCTCAACACGGTGGCCAACCTGTACCGCAGCAGCTTCCCCGAGGAGAGCCTGATCGCCCGCATCCTGGAGAAGACCAAAGCGGACAGCGGCGCCTCGGGCGAGGACATCAAGGCCTGCCTGGACATACTGCTCAAGTGCTCCGAGGACCTGAAGAAGTGCACGGACATCATCAAGCAGTGCATCAAGAGAAAGGCGGACGGGGACAACGACTCCACCAATCCGGACGTCATCTACAAGAACGTGATGACGCGCCTGTCGAGTTATCTCAAGAGGCTGCCGCTGGAGCTGGAACAGGGTCGGCAGGAGCACAGCGACCTGGCGGAGCTCGTCAGCGCTCTGCACAGCCTGCAGCAGAGCGCCTTCTCCCCCATCTTTGGCAACGAGCAGCCGCCGCGGTATGAGGATGTCGTCCAGTCTCCGCCGATCTCCAAACCACGGCCGAATACAAACGCTCCCCCCTCCCTGGTACCTTCCACCGCATCCTCCCAGGCCGAGTGCCACGACGTGCCCTCTCAGGAACCCGTGGGAAATGTGAAAGCAGTAAAACAGATGTACGGCGGTCCCCCGGCTCGGGCGCCCACCCCGACTAACAGCGTGCACCATGGAGTGCAGACCATGCCACCAAGCTCACTGCCGTACAGCGTGAACAACAGCCTTCGTCGTGACGCTTTCTCGTCAGCGAACTCTCTTCTCTCGTGCAGCAGTGACAGCCTCTGCAAGGACACTATGGAGGCCTTGTACATAGAGGAGGAGGCCGACCTGGGCAGGATGCCCGAAAGGCTGTCCAGAGCGGAGGGCAAAGCCATGATGAGCAGTGCAGCAGCAGCAGAGGCTAAGCATTTCTCGAAGAAACCCATTGGCATGCCCGAGCCAACCAGCACCAGCATGGAGTCAGATAAACTGTCCGAGGCTGCCAGGACTGGGGCATTATACAAGCCAAAGGCTGAGTCCCATGCCAACCAAATGTACTCCCTGGCCAAGACGGCTCATATGGATCCCAGGACAGTTTCGAAGCCCGTTGCTCAAACCTCTAGAGGTAGTGGCAGTGAGGACATAGACAAGCTGCTGATGGACTTAGAGTGCCTTTCACAGACTATGCAAAAGGAGCCTCCGTTGCCTCCTAAGATGAGGAACCAACACCTGAGACAAGGTGCACAGCAGCCAACAAGCACAACACACAGCAGCAGCTTCAGCAGCAGCAGCAGCAGCAGCATCCCTGCACCGAAGGCCATGGTGGCCTCTAAAGCTCCAGTCTCCTCGTTTGCCACACTGCCCAACGCCACTGGAGGCTCTGAAGAGGGTGGTGGTGAGGAGGACGACGGAGAGCTACTCATGCGGATCCTGGAGAGCATTGAGAGCTTCGCCCAGGAGCTGGTGGAGAGCGGAGCAGTCACGGGCACCCAGAACAAAGAGAAGGAGGTGATGCGTCTCCTCCAGGACACGTTGGCTACCACCGCAGCCGCCGTAACTCCCACTCCTACCACTGCCGGTGTTGGCCCAGTCACAGTCGCGGCCAAGCCACAGCTAGAACCTGCCGTACCCCCTCCAGCTCCAGCTCCAGCTCCAGCTTCAGCTCCAGCTCCAGCTCCAGCTCCAGCTCCAGCTCAGGTCCCCAAACCTGCTCCCACACCTGTTTCAGATGCTGCTCCTTCATCTGTGCCCGCAGCCAAACCTGCTGCGGTTGCTGCTGCTGTTTCAATTGGAGCTGTTGCCCCTGCCCCTACTCCTTCCCCTGCCCCTGCCCCTGTACCTGCCCCTGCCCCTGCCCCTGCTCCTGCCCCTACTCCTGCCCCTGCTCCTGCCCCTGCTCCTGCCCCTGCCCCTGCCCCTGCCCCTGTCTCTCCCCCTGCCTCTCCACCTGCCTCTCCCCCTGTGCCTCCACCTGCCCCTAAGGAGACAGAGACGGGCTCTACATTGCTGATCCAGCAGACCCCAGAAGTCATCAGGGTGAGTTGCTTAAATACATTTCCATTACAACATATGTCTGCACTGTTACCAGTTACCACAGTGACAATTTGATGCTAAATCGAAGAGGTGTAGCATGCTTTGCGGCCATTGGGTTAAATGATTTTGCCATGGTAACCTTATGCAAGGAATGTGGCTTAACATAGAATGTGACTGGTGATTGGTCATTTTAACGTGTACTGAACCACAAAGTAGATGTCAGATGTGGATCTTAAAGGACCAGTTTGGTCAATTTCAATATGCTGTTGTATTGCTCACGCTACCCTTGACTTGTCAGTACCCGGTGATGCCACATTTTTCGGCTAAGCCCTTTCCGAGATATGAGCTATTCTAATGGGGGCAGCGTTTGTTTACATTTTTTAAAAATGTAACATAGGCTTACTCCAAATATTTTCCCAAAAGGTATCGCTGTTTTCTAGTTGTTTTCTGATGTTGTATAATCTTTCGGACGTTTTTGGAAATAGATAAAAATGTTTTTTTTAAATGTACTGTAAACAAAGCGCTGCCTCCATTACAATGACCAAGATCTCGGAAAAGGCTGAAGAAGAAAAAAAAAAACCTCAGGTACTGACAAGTCCAGGGTAGTGTAAGCATTACAACTGCATGTTGAAATTGACTGAACTAGTCCTTTAAGTTGCACTTGATTCATTCCAAAATTATATTTTTGTGCTGTGTGTGCGAAGCACTTAGCAGTTTCAAAATTCAGTTTGAAGTCTATTGGTTGAGATTTGTGGTTATTTTACAAGGTTCTCCAAGGATTCCAAGGTGTTTTATGTTACCTCGTAAAGTAAGATGACTGTAAGAACCAGAAATGCTGTTTCAAGTTCAGATCATAACACAGAAATAGCATTTGGTATGTTTGAAGTCTTGGATTGGTTTATTTAAAACAAGCTGTGGATGTCAGCGCATATCACTGCGGACTACAATGAGATGAGAAACACATATTGCTTAAAAGACTGAGAGAAATGTTTTTAACATGTACTGTATATTTATTTGAGTATTGGAAATGGAGCTGTTGACCTCAACCAGATTGTGGTTCTTGGCATGAGCCTGTGGCATGAAATTTGTTTACTCTGGGCTTGGCAGCCATGAATGCTCCAGTTTAGCTACAGCCATTATGAAGGCCGATAATCATTAGAAAAAAATGCTAATTGCCGATTATGTCATGACGTCTGGGGTCCATTGTGGCTTTTCGTACCACGTCATACCCAGACAGACCCACGTTTTTTTTTTCTCTTTTTCGAGGGCCACACTGCAACTGTCAACTGAACAACCTATTCGCCGTCATGTGTATCTAGGCCCATCGTTCGGAGTTGTTTTAGGTGCACTACACTCAGTGTTTTCACAGCCTGCACTACTCCATGTGCCATTTCAAACCAAATCCAGCCCCCTCTTTTACTGCAGAAATACACCTACCGCGACAAGAGCGAGGCGAGCGACGGAAGTAATTGACTTTGTATTGAGTCGCGCGACAAAAGCAATTCTGGAGACTAGAGCGATTTGCGCGACGAGCGCGACAGTTTGAAGTTGAAATCCTTTCAACTTTCTATGACGCGGTTCGTTACTCCGCACAGTGACCCCTGACCTTCGTCCACTCTCCCTTTCCTTTCCCTCCGCTCATCAATGAGCGTGTTTATTTACCTGCTCCGGTGGCGTAAACCAACACGGCCTCACCAGCAAACAAGGCCGATATATTTATAAGGTTGCCATGACACCTGTCACGAATGGAACCACCATAACGACGGTACCCCCACCCCCCATCCCCATCCCCATCCCCCATCCCCGATGTCCAACCCCGCTCCCTTCTTTCCTCCTCACCCCCAAACTCTCACCCCTCAGTTGCCTATTTCTGCCCTGTGGGGGGGGGGGTCACATGCTGTGTGCGCCACAGGCAGCCCCGTCTGTGCACCGGGGTGCTGCTGGCCTGGGCTGCGACCTGACAGCAGCTGTGCTGGGCAGACCAGAGGTGACGAGGGCACCTGTGACTAAGGGCACACACTGCTTTCTTGCCTTGTTGGCAGATCCCGCAGCCTCACACACACACACACACACACACACACACACACACACACACACACACACACACACACACACACACACACACACACACACACACACACACACACACACACACAGACGTGTACACACACACACGTGTACACACACGCACACGCACACACACACACACGCACACACATGCACGTGTATGTAAACACAGACACACATGCGCAGGCACTCCTCCTCCCTCCCTTTTTAATTATAAAGCGTGCACATTCTCTTCACACTGCCCAGGTGGCAGAGTGCCTCTCAGGGAGGATACCCATTAGAGAGAGAGAGAGAGAGAGAGAGAGAGAGAGAGAGAGAGAGAGAGAGAGAGAGAGAGAGAGAGAGAGAGAGAGAGAGAGAGAGAGAGAGAGAGAGATCCTCTCTACTCCCATGGGTCTCCTGGTAATGTTGTGCAACACTATCGTTTGGCTGGTTGGTTATCTTTAGCCAGGCGCTTAATGGACTGCATTTATCTTGTTTGGTGTTATTGAATGCTATCCTGTAAAAAAGTAGAGCTGTGTCATACGCCATTAATGCATGGGAAAACAACGACTAGCTGTTGTATGACAGAGTTTGTTGAAATATCAGGGAGGATGGGAGGTTTTAGATCATATTGCAAGAATGTAAATATTACTAACACTGGCGGACAGGATGTTTGATGATGTTACAGAGTAGGTGGCTGATAATTTCTTAGCGAAACACTTAAGGTTTTTTTTATACACAAACATATCAGGCCGAAGACATTTAGTTTTGGAATCCCACGCTGCATGTGAAATGCGAGTGTGTCATTCTTCGAGGGGCCGGCCTCTGATTGGCCGGTGCGTTATTTTGGGAGCGGCCAGTGTTGTTGTAGCCATGCAGTTGGTGTCAGGGTTGCCAGATGAGGTTGATGATTTCCAGCCCAAAGAATGCTCAAAACCCGCCTAGAAGCACAAAATCCCGCCCAATTCTATTGATTTCTATGGCAAAAATTGGGCGAGTTTTTCTGCCAAATGCCATTCTTACCCGCCCACGGCCATCCTAAGCAGCTCAATTGGGCGGGAAACAGCCCAATCTGGCAACACTGGTTGGTGTGTCAGAGGCAGGGTCTCTTTACAGAGTGCCGATAGGCTCGCAGCGGGAGTGGTCAGCAGGGCCTGTTGGCACCAGCGCTGTTAATGGTGTCGATTTGCCCCAAAGCTACCCCTCTCCATTCCGCCAAGCCGCCACCTCCTCCTCCTCCACCTCCTCCTCCTCCACCGCCGCCCTGGCACCTCCTTGTCATCCAGAGACAAAGGTGTCAGAAGGCCTAAATGTGTTTCCCCCCCACCCCCCTCTCCCATATTTGCCCCCACCCTCCCCTCCTGCCTAACTGCTTCCCCCTACTATGGCATTCCGCTTAAGAGACTCCCTGACGCCATGGGGAAAACAGACCCAACGGTGCTTCAGGGGTCAGCGCTAAGTTTGGGAATGGCTTTTGGGAACTCGATCCCTCTCCCTGGCACACACTCACTGGGGTGGCTATGCAAATCTGACGGGTCGCGCCAAGTGCCCTGCCCACTGCCCCAATTAAACACAGAGCTGCCAATCACCAGGCGTAAACAAGGCAGAGAGGGAGACTACTAGTCACGATCGCGCGGCCCGGCTGTGAAAGGGAGTTTATAGTCTTGTGCGCGTCTTTGTTTTGATGGCGATATTCATGTGTGTGTGTGTGTGCCTCACAACTTCGGTGGTCAGTGTTGAAGTTTGCTGAAAGGAAAATGAATCTGAATACTTTTCCACGCCCCCTAAATTTGGCTTCCCGTAGATTCCATTTCAGTCCCAGTAGAATGGGCTGGAACAAGTTGTCCCATGGCAGCTCCGGCCAGCCGATTCTCTGGGGCAATTGAGCCTTGCCCGTCTCGTGTCTCCAAACAGTCTTTGTTTTCCTTGTGGTTTATTTTAACTCTTTCTCAAGTGTTAGATCAAACAACAGGTGAGGAGGATCAAAACAAAAGGTCAGCGGTCTAGGTCTTTCTGGCCTTGCTTCCGCAGTGCTGACAGGGTAATCATGGTTGTGTGTGTAGTATGTGTCTGTGTCTTGAGTGTGTGTGTGTGTGTGGGTGGGTGGGCGGCTGTATGCGTGTTTGTGTCTCTGTGTACTGTGGGGCAGATCCTCTTGAGGCCGAGCCCTCCTCTCTCCGGAAGCTCACAAGGTAAAAGCTAATCCGTCCCCGAGGGCAGCAGGGATGGGGAACAGGGGCCGGCCTGGCCTGCCTGCCTGCCTGTGTGAGGCCAGCAGAATCTCCCCATAAACATGCCTGCCTGAACCTTCAAGGTTGGTCACCAACAAGGCACTCACAAGGCGTGGGCTGGCGCTAAAAGCCGTGGCCCTTCCTTGAAGTCTTCTGGGCCGGCTGGTGCTGACATGGCATTTTGTCCTTGCACCTGTCAGGAAGTGCTATTAATCAGCATGTTGACAGGCCAGCGAGCTCCAGCACGGCCACTGATGTGTTGCTGCTACTCTTCTGCAGCCGGCTAGCCGAGAAGATTCCTGCAGGGGCCCCAGGCAACAGGCGGACTGCAGAACCAGAGAGAGTAGAGAGAGAGAGGTTCCATTGGCCCATTGTTTCCGGGTTCTATTATTGCAAGGGGGAGTGGGGGTAAATCCCCCTTTAGGCAGACCTAGGCAGACCTAAGGACTGTTCTATTCAATGCTAGGAGTATTATGACACGCCCCTTTAAGCAGACCGGAACCTGGTCACTTTAGGTGCCCGTAGCAACCTATTACATTGGCATATCTCTATATACTTAAAGAATCTCTGGCAGAACGCAGCAAACACGCCACAAAAGCAGAGGGCCTCCCGGGGAGCAACACAGTCTTGTAGAGTGCCATCAGCACCAGGCCAAGCCATGTACAGTTCTATTAGCATTTGAGGACTTGGAAACAAGTTTGTCCAATTCAACTATGTGTCAAATTAATTTCGGCTACGTGTCAAATGAATTTCGGGTCTTGTAAAGGGGTTTAAAGCTCCTGGATAGAGTTACATAATGTGGCGTTGGCGGCGGCGGTGGTTCGGAAGTCAGCTGCATCACTTAGCATATGGTACGACTGGTTCTGCGGTGCCTAAAGTTACCGCCTGTGTTTTTTCTTCAAGTGCTGCATGATTTAGATGTTTTTTGACCTGTCATGGCAGCTGTTCAGCGGCATAAGCACTTTGCGCCTTTGATGCAGTTAGATAAAAGAGCTTTTCTTGACTCGTGTTTTTTTAGATACCACACAGTGTCAAACACTTTCCTTACCTCTACTTCAGCCATAAAATAGCGCAACAAGTAGAAGAAAAGGGTAAAACTCCATAGCCCTTGACTAATAAAGTGGGCCAATAAAAGTGGATGTAAGTTCAGACACAAGAATGGAAAACCTGCATGCTGTTAACAGTGGGCACTAAGAGGGACATTAGGCCAGCCACAGACAGAAATGGGAAAACCTTCCATGTCTGTTTCCTGTAATAATAAGTCATGAGGGCAGGTCAATAGCAAGAAAGACACAGACATAGACAGAGAGAGGGAGAGAGAGAGAGAGAGAGAGAGAGAGGAAGACAGAACGGGAGCCAAAAAGAGACAAAGACAAAGGGGGGAAAAAAGTTGATAGTTGATTGAAGACAGAAGATATGAAAGTGCCCTTTTCCAGCGTGGGTCGGTGTTTTGCCAGAGCTTGTTTACTCGCAGGCGGTGGAGAATTACATCATCTGCACGGCTGCCGTGCGCCAACAGGAAATGAGGTCACGCGAAGGAACCTCGGCCAGGAGCTAGACTAGTCCAGGGATTCCCCCTCCCCCCATCTCCTGACAGGACACTCCAGCCAAGCCCGGGGCCTCATGTTGCTATTAACAAACGCTTTCCACCACAGGAAAATAATGGCCAAGGTTGGGGTGCGATGATGAAAAAAAACGGTGCTGCCGCTGCTTCATGGCAACAGGACAACAACCTGTTCTAAACAGAGTAGGGGTGCATCCCAATATGCAGCCTTGCGTCCTCCACTTGTGCTTGTGGCCTCGAACAAGGAAGTAATTACGTCATGATGACATCACTGACAACAGCATTATGTTTCGCAAAAGCTCAATTGTAAAGTGATTTCCTCATTTTCAAACAGGATGGTAAATGAAGAGTAGTCCCCCAAAAATTGTTTTGGCTAGGCTGATAGCGGGTAAACCTATTTGATTTCTCCATGGAGGCGGGACATCAGCAAAATGTGAGACCACTAGCCCAAGTGGAGGAGGCAAGGCCACATATTGGAAATGCACCCTAGGACGCTCCGTACCTTGGTGCGAACTATGACATCACTCCATGGCCTTTTAGGTTGGGCCCTTTGGGAGTCTACATTGAAGCTCTTTCCCAGGCATGAGGAGCTGTTTGCTGTCTGATACATGGTTTCACGGTGCTGGGTTTACCCCCTGTTTTTTCTGTAATGGGCATAGAGCTTAAGCTGTGATTCTGGCGAGCTGTATGATATAGCGTACAGAACAGGATAAGTACCCCTATTAGCTGCATTTCTCTACATCCGTCTCTGTTTCCAAATGTTGGGGGGTGGTGGGTGGTGGGTCGCTCGCTGTGCTGGTCTCTGTTTATCCACTCGTGGCTGATGTTTCTGCCCCAGGCCTGGTCCTGGGCTGCCTTACAGACGCAGCCTGGGTTTGCGGCACGTGACAAGTGGCCAGAAAGGTCCAAGCACTGCTACAGGATATGCCCAGGCAGGGAGTGCTGGTGGTCTGCCGCCGACTGTACCCTTTAACCGAACATCTCTCTCTGCGATCCTCTCTGTGCTTGTGTGGAGTGGTTGGACATTGATGGGGAAACAGTCTTATTAGCCTGTGTATTCAAGCAGTTCAGGGTTGTTAAAGTGTGGTTGTGTGGAATTTTGTCAGTCAAACAATACCATGTTTTCCTAAATATTCTTCTCATCGCTGGAGCACTGGATAGGGAAAAAAAAGCCTTTTGCAAATGCAGGCATGACTGACCATCTCCTTTTTGGATTTTTGTATAATACTTCCAGGAGACAGTGTGGTCTTTTTTCCTATTTGGACACAGTCTGGAAGTGTTTAGTTGAGGGATTACCCATCATCCTTGCGGCCTGAGATTCCGGACGGTCTGGGAATCCCTCCAGGCCCCCCTCCCCCAGTGAAAGTGAGGAGGAGGGCTTTTGGGGGGGAGTAACTTATTAGCACCATAACACAAGACAAACCACCAGCCTTTTCACTGTGCTGTCAGGAACACCTAGGTGACTGAAGACACTCAGTGCATCGTAATGTGGATAATAGAGCTTTGAATTCTACTAAAACAACAAATATCAAGTCAGAAAAACACCACAGCAACCACCCTTGCCTTAAAAAACATGCCACAGAATGCTTCCCTAGCTTTGACCTACACCTTTAGCGGCAGGCCAGGCAGTCAAATCTGATATTGAGTTAAGGATAAATTAAATGATGCAAACAACATCAAGACGAGCGAGACCAGATTCACGTGGAAGGCTAGATTGCTATCCAGTGATCCAGCAGTCTCAGTTGGATGTATGTTAGTGTAGGATACACTACGCTATCAGCTCCATGCACACACACACACCCCAGCCTCTGTCTGTCTAGGTGGGGTTGTTGTTGCAGCTGGGGCCTCTACAGGGAAAGCGTGAGAGTGTGCAGGGCCCCTGGGGAGGCAGGCAGGGAGGGAGGTAGGGAGGGAGGGTGTGGATAGGGTGCGGTGGGGGTGGAGGAGGGTTAGGGTGGGGGTGAGGGTGAGGGTGGTTGTGGCTCAGAGTTGGAGGAGAGGTAGGAGTTGGGATTAGGGGAGGGGGAGGAGGCTTGGAGAAACCCCAGTGACAGAGTTGCAAAATAAAGCCTTTAAAGCTTTGGTGAAATGTGGTCTCCGTGACTCTCCCCACATCCAGGAACCTTTGTGAGAGCTCGACAGTGACGGCAGTGAGCTTGACACTCAGGCGCTAGGCAGACTGGGAATTGAGACACGCACACATTCCCAGACTCCGATGTACCTGGTCCCGTTTTAGGGGGGGAAAGGAGACATCTTAAGGAGACGGTTACTCAACATAGCCTTGAGATATGAGTCAACTTGCCTGGAAAGTGTGAGTGGCTGACTGTATGTGTCTGTGTTTGTACACTTATTTGTGTGTGTGTGTGTTTGGATGTTTGGGTGTGCGCGTGTGCGTGAATCTGTGTGTGTGTGCGCGTGTGCATGTGTGCGTGTGTCTATGTACGTATGTGGATGTGGGTCTGAAAATAGAATCTGTGTCATGCATGAATTTGATAGCTTTGCTCTTACTCAATCCTTCGGAGAGGTGTGTTTTCGGAGGGTGTAACGTTTTGTCCAGATGAACACGACACGGTTGGTATGAGAGCAGTGTATGGGGGTCTGCAGACGACAGAGGAAGGGAAGCCTGCCACCTAGAGGTTAAAATAGGTCCACACACCACACAACACAACTCGGTCAAATAGCGATGCTTGATATCAAGTTGTCAGCACCCATTAATCATGTTTGTGTCACGGCCTTTTGCGCTGCTCTCCCTCTAAGCCCGCATGTGACAGTGCGTGCCGTGCCCTGTCACATGGCCACCGATACTCCATCCCATGGAGGAATTTTTTGGTCTAGGAGTAGGCCTACATCCCATTTGTTTGTGTTACGCTCCGTGCTCCATCTTGAACACACACACACACACACACACACACACACACACACACACACACACACACACACACACACACACACACACACACACACACACAAACACACACAAGCAGACACACGCATACGCACACACACACACACACACACACACACACACACACACACACACACACACACACACACACACACACACACACACACACACACACACACACACACACACACACACACACACACACACACACACACACATACACACACACACACACACACATTGATACACGCACGCGCGCACACACACACACAGACACACACATAGACACACGCACAGGCACACGCACAGACTAACGCATACACACACACACACACACACACACACACACACACACACACACACACACACACACACACACACACACACACACACACACACACACACACACACACACACACACACACACACACACACACACACACACACACACACACACACACACACACACTGTAGGATCCTCTCAGGACGGCTCTTTAAGCCAAGTACTTTCCATACTTTCCACAGACTGCCATACACAGTCTCTAGTGTGCTGGACAGCCTGTGTCTGGTATGAATAGGACGCAGTCAGCCGCCACTGTACCGCACATCTTCTTCACTGCTGTAACTTTGCACGGGCCATTGTTTAAAGGGACACTGTGTGAGATTTTTAGTTGTTTGTTTCCAGAGTTCATGCTGCCCATTCACTAATGTTACCTTTTTCATGAATACTTACCACCAGCATCAAATTCTAAGTATTCATTATGACTGGAAAAATAGCACTTTTCATACATGAAAAGGGGGATCTTCTCCATGGTCCGCCATTTTGAATTTCCAATAATAGCCATTTTTAGCTGCAAAAATGACTGTACTTGGACCACATTAGAAAATATTTGTTTATTACTTAGTAAACTTTCATGTAAAGATCAAATTTGGCAATAGGCAGCCCAGTTTCAATGAGCAGCATAGTTGCAGTACCTTTTTTTAACCATATCTTGCACACTGTCCCTTTAAGGGATGTACTTTACAGTTAGCCAGGCCATGCCCTCCTAGTGACGCAACACCTTCAGCGTTGCTACTAGTTAGGTCAAGAGCAATGCAAGTACTTTCTGAGCTCCCGAAAAATCAGGAACTCCTCCCACTTTGTTGGGAAGCAAACAACCATTAGCAAACTAAGGGAAGCGGGTTAACCTTACTGTTTGGGAAATTGGGAAGAAATGTGTGTTTTTGTAACACTTAACACACATTACACACATAGTACACGTGTGACATTACTTTCTGTTCCTCACATATGAATTTTGAATGCGTGACGGCCGTCAGATGCCACTAGAAACATTCTCCAGCTGTAGGGAGCAGCTGTATTTGGTGTCAACTCACCAGGATGTGACGTATAGAAACATGTGGTAGTCTCTGGGAAAAGGACGCCTATGTAGTGTAATGACTTATGAGCTGAGGAATATCTAGTGTGGATCGTTACTGCTCCCCACTGGTAGAGTTAGGAACTGCACATAGCCACAATCACAATGAGTAAGATTCTTCACTAGCTTTTCTGTTTACAAATGTGCCTGTCAACAAACACAACAAACACCTGGCAATGGACACACATGGTGTAGTCATAGGTAAGCGGCTAGGGCGTCAGACTTGTAGCCCAAAGGTTGCCAGTACGACTCCCGACCTGCCAGGTTGATGGGGGGAGTAATTAACATGTGCTCTCCCCCCATCCTCCTCCATGACTGAGGTACCCTGGGCAGGGTACCGTCCCACCGCACTGCTCCCTATCCAGCATCATTGCGGGCTGCCCCCTTGCACGGGTGAGGCACTTGTGTGCTGTGGAGTGCTGTGTCACAATGACAATGGGTGTTGGAATTTCCCAGTTGGGCTTTCACCCGCTTTCACTTCACATAACTAAGATAAAGATGGCAGCGTAAAAACTTAACATTAATGAAAAGCCCATCTGATGAAGGGTATTCTGCTCAAAACGTCACATTAAAAGAAGAGAAACTGGAGCCTTGTGTTTTGGCCTTTTCTTTTGTAAAAACACAAAAATATGGGACTGCATACACAGTTTTAAATTGATTGGTTTGAATGTATTAGTACGGTAGCTTATGTACACACATTAGTACCAGGATGTAGCGTGCAAAAAAGAGAGAGGGTGTAACGTCCTGGATAGTCAAATGATTTGTGGGGAAAGGTGTTCCTAGAATCTTTGCTGCTCCCTACCGGTAGAGTTGGAAAACACATTGAAACCACATAAACATGCCATGTTCAGAATATTGCAGCAGTATATAAGTGACCAAGGAAAATTGTTATATTGCTTTCGTTTTTTCATTTAAGGACTATTCACTTTTGGAATATTACGCATTGAAGTTATGAACAGAATATAAAAATGTTCATAATCGTAAATACTGTATACTGCTTCAGGACTTGGATTTGAATTGGCAGACCACATATTATGCTGCAGAGTATTGTGAAAGAAGGTTGTTGTCTCACCACATCATTGGTATACCTCTTCACAAACTCAAGTGAGCTTTAGACTTGCTCAACACAGAGCCTCTCTGAAAATAGATGGCATCCGAGTGGTAAACAGCAACATATGGGAAACACATTAGGGACGCGAAGACAGTCTGAATAGGGGGAGGGTGGCTTGTTGTATGTGTGCGTGCGTGTATGCGTGCGTGTGTGTGCATGTCGTGTGTGGTCGCGTGTGTTCATGTGCTTATGTGCACGTGCGCCTGTGCACACGCACGCTTGTGTGTGTCTGGCTGCTTCTCTGGTGGTGTGGATGTTTGAGAAGGCGAGAAGAACAAACTCTTACTCGGAATGACATGCTGTTTCTGTCATTGCTCTCCATCTTGCCCCCCACATAAATTGTTTATTTTGGAATATAAAAGCAGTATCATCCCTATTACAAAGGGACATTGGCCTTGTATTGAAAGGCTTACAAAGAGACTTTGCTTTCCATACATTGTGCTTCTTATGCCTTCTTTTAAGTTTTAGAGTTAAGTCTATGAGTGTGAATCTGTACAGGTTTACTTAAGAATTTAAATATGAATGTGAGCAAGCTAGTCTTTCACGTTTCACATATTTATAATACCGTACATGTTTGGTAAATGAGATTGAATTTACCGCTCTGATTCCCTAATACATGGCACAGGCCATTCATAGACAAAGCTACTGGATATTTTATGTGTTTTTATTCTAGCAAGTTCTAACATCAATGCAAAAATGAATTTCTCCTCCCAGACCTCCGCCCAGACAGCTCAGATCAGCACCAAAGCAGAATCAGCCTGAGCAGTTGTGCACACAAAGATCAATTGTCTAATTGTCAAACATCATTGTCTAATTTCAAAGTGATATATAATAATAATAATAATAATAATAATAATAATAATAATAATAATAATAATAATAATAATGCATGGTTTTAGATAGCGCTTTTCATAACACTCAAAGATGCTTTTTGGATGATATAATGAGTTTACATTGTATACACCAACCAACAAACCGATAAACAACAAACAATGGCAAAATCATGTCGTCATCTGTATCAATCAGTATGCGATGCATATAGGCTGTATATGAAGGCTGTGCTTTAGCTTGAGGTTTCTGGTCTTTTGGATCCGTGTGTAATGTAATGATGCCGCCATGATGGCCTCAGCGGTGGGGCTTTTCTTAGAGGAAATGCAGCCAAGAATAGACCCTCATAAAATCAACTTCCTCATGCTGGCTCAGTTCCTGTGTGTGTATGTGTGTGTGTGTGTGTGTGTGTGTGTGTGTGTGTGTGTGTGTGTGTGTGTGTGTGCGTGTGCGTGTGCGCGTGTGCGTGTGCGTGTGCATTTGTGTGTGTGTGTGTGTGTGCGTGTGTGTGTGCGTGTCTTTATATACAATGACCCTTTTAAAGGAATACACACCAAAATACATGTGGGAGTCCAGGTAAAAGGTTATTGATGTCGAGATGGCATTTGGCGCCTCTATTTTGGGTAAAACTGTCACTGTGTGTGTGTGTGTGTGTGTGTGTGTGTGTGTGTGTGTGTGTGTGTGTGTGTGTGTGTGTGTGTGTGTGTGTGTGTGTGTGTGTGTGTGTGTGTGTGTGTGTGTGTGTGTGTGTGTGTGTGTGTGTGTGTGTGTGTGTGTGTGTGTGTGTTGAATCCTGCATGTGTCTATGTGTCAGAATGGGAAGTCTGCCTGGGTCCTGGCTGGTGCGGAAATAAACTGGAAATCGGAGCCTTGATATGTGGAGATCATTTTACACATGCCCACCTCTCTCTCTCTCTCTCTCTCTCTCTCTCTCTCTCTCTCTCTCTCTCTCTCTCTCTGGGTGCGTTCCAATATGCGACCTTGCAACCTCCACTTGTGCTTGTGGCCTCGTACCAGGAAGTAATACGTTGTGATGACATCACTGACAACAGCATTATATTTTAATATCTTGCAAAAGCTCAATTGTAAAGTCATTTTCTCATTTGCAAACTGGATGGTGAATGAAGAATAGTCCCCCAAAAATTGTTGTGGCTACGCTAAAAGTGGGGAAACTTAATTGTTTTCTCCAGGGAGGCATTAGCAAAACGTGAACACGAGGTTGCATATTGGAACGCACCCTCTCTCTCTCTCTCTCTCTCTCTCTCTCTCTCTCTCTCTCTCTCTCTCTCTCTCTCTCTCTCTCTCTCTCTCTCTCTCTCTCTCTCTCTCTCTCTCTCTCTCTGTCTGACCTCTGACTCACTGATCTGTAAGTCAGATATTTCAGTCTGACGCATTAATACCAATGCTCTGCCACCTTGTGGCCCGGAAGCAGCACTGAAGGCGGTGTGCTTCGGCAGAGCAGAGACAGGGGGCGCACTGCCCCTTAGATGGGCTGCAGTGGAATGACCGAAAGAGGGTGTTGACGCACCAGTCATAATCACATGAGACTGCCATGGAGGTCTCCGAAATGAAAGTCCAGAGCCTGCTTATCCCCCACTTCAACACCCTCGACCTCAATTTTACGTACACACATGCGCACATGCACGCACACACGCACACGCACACACACACACACACACACACACTGCAGTCTGGTCCAAAGGACATATTCACCATGACACATATAATAAATTGGTCATCGGGCCCTGGGAAAGAAACATCTGTGAGGGACAGACTGGGTTGGGTGACTGGCCGGCGGTTGGGAGTCTCCCTGACCTCCACTAGGGGCTGATGCTCACCACTGAGGGACAGAGGGGGGTGCTATCTCTGGACCACGAGGTTCAGCCCCTCTAGTTTTCTGAACTGTCACAGCGGAATGAGTTGTGTGAGACCGCACAGAATGGTCTCTCCCAGCAGAAGTACAGAGTGTCCAGGAACATCAGGCGAATGGTTGGAGAGACAGACAGACAGACAGACAGACAGTCTGTCAGTCAGACAGACAGACAGACAGACAGACAGACAGACAGACAGGCATAGAGACAGGCAAGCAGACGAGCAGATGGACAAGCAGAGAGGCAGACAGGCAGACAGGCAGAGTGCCTAGTACAGAGTGTGCATGAACATCAGATGGACGATTGGCCAAGCAAGCAAGCAGGCAGACAGACGGATAGAGAGACAGACAGGCAGACTGCCAGGCAGACAGACAGACAGTCTTGTAAGCAAACAAGATGACAAGATTGCCAGCGAGAATTTGCTGTCATCTTCCAAAAAGGTTTTCCGCACCACATTGTAATGATGTGGCTAATTACCTCATCAAGTTCCCCACCCACCATCAGGGTTGCCAGATGAGGCTGATGATTTCCAGCCCCTAAAAATGCTCAAAACCTGACTAGAAGCACAAAATCCTGCCCAATTCTATTGATTTCTATGGCAATGCTAAATGCAATTTTTACCCGTACACGACCATCCTAAGCAGTCCAATCGGGTGGGAAACTGCCCAATCTGGCAACACTGCCCACCATTCCCTCTTCCATCTGTAGTCATCGGTAGTGATGCATAGTGCTGTCTGGCTGGCGATGGCTGTGATGGCCCTGTGATGCCTTTGGACAGAGCCCAGCCCAGCTCAGCCCAGCCCAGCTCAGCCCAGGGGTGCATTTCTCATAAGAGAAGTTGTTAGCCTGTTAGCAACTGCGGTAGTTGCCAATGGGAAAATGCATTGAAAACAACAAAGTAGGTAATGTAGTAAGCAACTTTGGTTTCGAGAAATGCACCCCAATCTGGCTGCCTGGGGATGGCTGTGATGGTCCTATGATGCCTTTGGACAGAGCCCAGCTCAGCCCAGCCCAGGAGTGCATTTCTCAAAAGTGTAGTTGTTGCCAGATAGCAACTTGGGTAGTTGTCAATGGGAAATCGTATCGCAAACAACAAAGTAGCTAACATAGTTAGCAACTACGGTATCGAGAGATGCACCACAGATCAGGGCTGCCACTTGCTCATCATCTCCGGCTGCTGGGTGAATGTTCAGTGCTGCTGCTGCTGCTGCTGCTGCTGCCGGCCAGTTGCTGCTCTCCAGCCTCCATACAGCTCCTGGAACAGCCCTGCCAAATGATTACCAGATTCACGCCCGCCAAGGCCAAGCCTGCCTTAATGTGCCCTTTAGCACCTGCTGAACATGTCATCCAGACTCTGCTCAGCTCGCTCTGCTATGCTCCAGGCTCAGGCTGGCTGCTGGCCTCACACGTTTCCTCTGCACACTTTGTATATACAGTATATTTCCCTCTCTCTCCATGCTCTTTATCATCCCAGCTGCTGCTGCATCATATTATATTAATATTGTGTTGATGCTCAGAAATAGGAAGTGTTCTGTGGGATCATTTTTTGGGCTTTTTATGCCTTTATTGTGACAGGACAGTTACAGAGGGACAGGAAATGAGCGGGGAGAGAGAGACGGGGAAGGTTCGGCAAATGACCCGGGCCGGAATCGAACCCGGGTCGCTGGCGTAGTAACCCAGTGCCTTACCATTAGGCTACTGGCAGGGTGGCTCTATTGGGTCAACCATATGCTTTTTTACTATGCACCGGTACTGTACTCTCTGTTTGTGCCCTGTGCTGGGTATACGGATGCGTGTACGGATTCGCTGGCTGGCTAGCAACACAGGCAGCACGCTCCGTCTGGCAGCGTCACAGGCACCCCTGTCAGGACCTTGCTTTGCAGTTTTCAGTGTTTGGATACCTGGTCGCGTCAAGCAAGAAAAAGAGAGTCATTCATCGGCATTTGATTTCGCCTAAATATTAAACGTGTCTCCCCGTCGTCCCAGCTGTGTAAATAATCGGACAACTTTTTCCTTTGCAATTGGAAACACATGGCGGGTAATCTAACCCCGTATGAAAATGCCTCCTTCAACTAGAGTGTCTGATAAAACAAGTCTGCAAGGTCGAACATGAGTCAGGGAAACATTCCTCGACACGCGCTTGGTGTGAACTGTGGATGTGGATGTGACTGAATGACGGGCAGGCAGGTCCAGGCTGCACAACTTGGCATTTGAGTGCTGCCTTTCGGTGCAGATGTGAACATCGGTGATTAACCTCATTGTGTGTAGTAAAAAGAAACCCAACTACCTACGTTATAATAATGTGGCTATGATGACATTATTGGTATTAAGTAACATATTCGGATTTGGTCATTACCATTTTGGTATCAGCAAGCTTATAATAGTAAAGAAGAAGGATCACCGCACACTGGTGGACTTAGTTTTGCTGTTTTTTATTTAGGTGAACTATTTAAGTCCACCAGTGTGCGGTGATCCTTCTTCTTTACTATGGATTACTGATGACTGCACTTCACCAGCACCTGGAACCTGGCTGTGCATAGGAGTTCCAGATCTTTGAAGCTTATAATAGGTTCTCTGCTTGAAAGGGTTCAGTGTGCCAATGCAGTCTTGTCTTTCAGTGGACCATGCACCAGTGCAGTGTCCAAGGTGACTTGTATGGAGTGGCATTGTTCCCTAGAGAGTGAAGTGTGAACCCTGCCAAGGGTTACAGCATTTCTCAAATGCAGATTATTTTTTGTTGGGGGGGTGGGGGGGGGTGAGGGAGTCTCTGTATCCAGTCCACTAGCTCTATAAATAAACCAAAGACTGGTGGTGGTGGTGGTGATGATGAATGGAACAACAGCAACTCTCCAATGGTTCCCTTTCAGTTAGAAAGGCTGTAGTACGGGAAGTGGTTGGGTGGAAGGGAGCTCTGGCAACACCTGTGGAGTGTTTGCGTGTGTTTGAGTGTGTGAGCAGGGCTGCTGGCAGCTTTTGCTGGACCAAGGACAAAGTCATCTGAAAGGGCCCCCACATCTAATGCATACAATGTAATGAAAACCCCAATCTTGGGCCCTCTGTCTCCCTCGACCTGGGACAACTAACCCCTTTCCCCCCACCCACCCAACCCCGTCGGCCTCCCTGTGTGTGAGTTACATGTGCAGATGTACATGTCGTGTTGTGGTTGACTGAAGAGTCCTGCGTTACACTTGAGACATTGACAGGATGTTCCCTTGTGCAACTGATGTTCTCCGAGAGTAGCACAAGGTCCCATGCTGCTATGGGGGCTGTGGTATCTTTAACTACCATGTGTGGTGTCCGCTGCAGCTTCTAGGACATTGTCAGTAGGTTTCAAGTTCTCATATTGAGAATTTGTTTCTGTGTGTGTGCGTGTGTGTGTGTGCGTGTGCGTGTGTGTGTGCGTGTGTGTGTGCGTGTGCGTGTGCGTATGTGTGTGTGTGCGCTCGTGCACGCGTGTGTGTCCCAGAGAGCAAAAAGTTATCTGTGTATTTATATCACATTCGGTCACAGATGTTATATCATTTATGTCTGTTATGACTTTGTATGGCTAAAGACAGACACATGGGTGCACATGTCTTTTCTGTGCCGTCGGAAACGTGTTGCAGAGGGCAGCCCAGAAGCAGATGAGCATGGCAGCAAACCTGAGCCAGGCAGGGGACACTTGCAGAAATCCCCTTCAGTCCCCATGGAGATGGCCTGGCTGGCTCATGTGGCACTAGTACCACCAGGCCCGCCGACAGGGAGGGGACAAAGGGGTATGTTGTCCCGGGCCCATGGAGATAAGGTCGGGCCCAGAATTGGGCCCCCATTGCATTCTATGTATTGAGTAGGGGGCCCTTTCAGATTACTTTGTCCTGGGGGCCCAGCAAACACTGTCAGCGACCCTGAGTACCACTACCACTTCATTAAAGGGGTATGCCACTATTTTGGGGCTTAATACAGTTAAAATCGTTGGCTGGGGTTTATAAAGGTGGTAAAGTGTCTTATTTTTCATGTAAGCTGTTGTCTTGTTTTAAGACAAGTTAAAAGAGGGAGCATGTCGCTAAGCTAGTGAAAGTCAATGGATCTGTGTAGCATGTAGCAATGTGACAATGAGACTGTGTGAAAACACAGTGAAGAATTTGTGCACATTTTCACCGACAGTTTGGAAAAAGCTACAACAAACTACGACAAACGTTTAAGCATTTAGATTCAGAGGCAGCACAACATTGACCCGCACACTCGACTCAGTATTGAAATCGGGCACAGAATGCATAGCTGACTAGTACGTACTAACGCATCGCCACCCTCCCAACCCCCACCCAGTCCTGCCCTGCCCTGCCCTGCCCTGCCCTGTCCACTCTGGCATCTTGATGTGTTTGATATTCCCCCAACAGCTGCCGAAGACCGGGCAGGGAATTCTGGGATTGCTATGTGCTGCTGAAATGTCAGGAGGCCTCCTGTAGCCGGCTGGTGATATTTATACGGCTGTGTAGGGCGTGCGGTGTGGTCGGGTGGGGGGGGTTGGGGATGGATGGGGCGTTGGGTGTGTGGGTGGAGCTCCACACAGAGAGGGGGTGAAGGAGTTTATCGCTCCGCCATGCCTCGGCGTAAAATCCCGCTCCGCTCTGCTCCCGCGCCTTTCAACTGTCACATGAAATGTTTGAAGGAACGTTCATAGCACTGTCGTCATGCCTTCAGGTTGTATCGATAGAGGCACAGCAGACACGCACAGACACACACACACACACACACACACACACACACACAAATGAAACGCATGCACACTCACCATTGAAAGGAGCACTCCTTTGTATTATCTACATCCACACCACAAGATGGCAGTGCAGACATACCAGTCAGCTTCACTGGTCTCAGTTTTATTGTGAAAGGTTTTTCTACGAACACTAAAGCTGTGACAAGAGCTCGAGGCCTAACCAAGCTTGTGGCTTGCTGAGTTTTGTCTTGGCTTGACGGCTCCCCGTTGCAGGCTGTTGTGAGGGAGCTGTCCTCAGTTTCTACCCCTCAGCTCAGCTCAGCTCAGCTCGCTGCCAACATTCTTGAGGAGCAGGTGCCTTCTTCTCCATCTTATCTGGTTTCGTCGTCAAGTTGCAGGCCAACGTCGACCCTGACAGGCAGGGGCGTAGCAGCACATTTTGGGCCCTTGGTACAATCATCTCCAGTGGACCCTTCCAGTCATATAATCAGGGCTGATAGTATTCAGGCTCCATGCCTGATTTCAGGCTTGACAGAGTTTGCAAAAATAAAAACATTGATAATAATTAGCCATTAGGTTATTCTTATGTCAGCAAGTGTTACAGGTTCAGGGTTTTCTTCTACTATCAGGCTTGAATAATGTTCATACACAGGCTATTAAATGTTTGAATAATGTGTGAAAATAGGCCTACGTTACGTCACTATGCAGTATCTTGTCGTCGTCGTTAGAGCAGGGAAAAAAGTTCAGGCTCAGGATTTTTTTTCACTATCACCCCTGTATAATCTTCATAAATCGAACTTGTGTGTGTGTGGGCCCCCTACATACATGAGGGCCTGGTGACTCAATCACACTTTACCCCCCTGAATGACACCCCTGCTCAGAGAAAGCAAGGACTTGGGCAATGCAGAATGGATCGCTTGATAGCTGATACAGCAGCGCAGCACAAGGCATTACTGAGTTAACAGTTAGGTCACACACACACACTCTTGTGACTGCAATAGAAATGCACTCGATCTGAATCCTTATACACATCTTAAAAGAGATCTCATCTGTTTTTCTCTTGGGGTTTGTCAGTGTCAGTGTCCATGTCAGCCATATCTTTCTGTCGGTCGGTGGTGTCACAAGCAAAATCAAAGTGTATCAAAAAAAGAGTTGCACTTGACATCTTGACCTCCGCCGTTCACCCAATGAAGTGACCAGTCCAACTGCCTTCCCGGTCAGATGTTATTGACTGTTAGCAGATAACAGTGTTGTGTTTGCAAGTCCTGGTTGTAACTAATGAGATAGTGATGGGGAACAAAGGGAATATTTGGCAAGCTGTCAACATTCTTTCCGAGTCAGCTCCGTAATGGCGGTGTGAGCAGCCTCAGATTGGTCCACGTTCATGTCCAGAGCAACATACTGCGATGTACATAAACTCCACTGAGTGCTGAGTAGCGCTTTGGGGGTTTGGCCGATAAGGACAAATGTAAAAAAAGTAATAACAAAAGCCTATGCTTGGGCCCAACCGTAGCGCAAATGGTAGGGCACTCGTTTGCCGACCCTTCCCCGTCTCTCTCTCCCCACTCACTTCCTGTCATAAGCTTCACCGTCCTGTCAAATAAGGGCAAAAAAGCCCAAAAAATACATTAAAAAAGCCTGCGTTTGAAACATTCAGCTACATAAATTATATGATTAAGTCATAGTCTGAAGAGATCCCTATCAAGTTTTAAAAAGACACCAATGAATCATCACTTTATAGACTAGAGCTCAATCTGTCATGAGCTTAAATATACTTTGTGCTCTCTCTCTCTCTCGCTCTCGCTTTCTCTCTCGCTCTCTCTCTCTCTCACACACACACACACACACACACACACATACACACACATATATTTATATCGGGGGGGAGGAGGGTTGGCAGATTTTCTCCTAGCGGTCCTACCTACTGCAGAACCAGTGCCCTGTCTCAGTCCGCCAGGCTCCCATCTCCCATCAGTTCAAACAAAGTCCCATTTCAACACTGCCGTCCTGGCACTGTGTGTAAACAAACTCCTGATGGACAGCAATTTGCTTCTTCATCTGTGTACATGCAGTGGCTAAGTTCAGCTTTTCCAGTGGTTGCAAAAGTGTTTGTGTGTGTGTTTTGGTGTGTGTGCGTTGTGGTGTGTGTATATGTGTGTGTGTGTTGGTGTGTGTGCATTGTTGTGTGTGGTGGTGTGTGTATGTGTGTGTGTGTGTTGGTGTGTGTGCGTTGCTGTGTGTGGTGGTGTGTGTATGTGTGTGTGTGTTGGTGTGTGTGCGTTGCTGTGTGTGGTGGTGTGTGTATGTGTGTGTGTGTGTGTGTGTTGGTGTGTGTGCGTTGTTGTGTGTGTGGTGGTGTGTGTGTATGTGTGTGTTGTTGTGTTGTTGTGTGTGTGGTGGTATGTGTGTGTGTGTGTGTGTGTGTTGGAGGGTGGGTGTAAAGGGTGGGGTTTGTGGTGCTTCCTCTTCTACAATGCACAACAAACACCCACACACACACCAACATACACTCACATACACACACACACACTCCAAGATATTTGACACGTCGCCCCCTCCCAAGATACACACACACCCACACACACACCCTTTAGTGTAGCATTGCCCCCCCCCCCCCCCCCCCCCCCCACCCCCCGTCTGTCCGGACAGGCTCACAGAGAGAGAGAGAGGGGGTAGAGACGCATCCCTTCGGCAGCCCAGACCCCAGCGTGGGTCATGTTTCGCCGAGCAGAGAGACAGTGCTCACCTCGGAATCGAGAGACCAAGCCGTGCAAAACCAAGTGCTGAGGGTGGTTTTTTTACGCGTTTAGGTCTATGCGAGCTCGACCCGAATGCGGTCGCTTACGTGTGTGCTGTGCGCGTGCACCTGCCTGCCTGCCTCCGTGAATGTAGTCTTAGTTCTTTAATAGTTTTTTTTCCTTCCTCTTTTTCTTTTTCTTTTTTTTTGAACTTTTTTTCTTTTTTTCGGGGGACCACCACCGCGTGTGTGCGAGACGTGCGTTAAAGTAGCCGAGCCGGCTGGCCCCTGTTGGGCACCATGCTCCAGCTCTCCGATGACTTCGCAGCCAGGCAGCACGCTGGGAACCCCCGCTCCTTTCACCAGGAGCCCTGTGACTTACGCTCCTGGACTGAGCCTTGCGAGTGGAGTTTAGTGAGCGTGAGTGTTTGTCGCTGTGTGTGCGACTGCACGTGTGCATGAGCGCAACGGACTGAAAAGCAAAGAGAGAGTGAGAGTGAGAGTGAGAGAGAGATAGAGAGAGTAAGAGAAGGAGAGAGAGAGAGAAAGAAAGAGAAAGGTGCTGGTTGTCCTCTGACAGTGCCAGAGGAGGGCAGAGCATGCTCTCAGTGCTGGCTGAGGGAACTCACTGAGGAGCCTACGAGTAGACGTGGTGTGGCCACACGTTTTTTTTTCTCTCTTTACTTCTGGCTGTGGCCTTTTTCGCTTTCTTTCTCACCATTTTTCTAGCCAAACAAAAACCAAACCAAAAAAAACCAAAGCAAAGCAAAAAAGAACCCTTGTGTTGGACGTGTGTGGTGGAGGCCTCGGTCCTCATAAACAATGATGATTAAAGAGACCTCACTGAGGAGGGATCCTGATTTGAGAGGGGAGCTAGCCATCCTGGCCAGGGGCTGTGACTTTGTGCTCCCGTCCCGCTTCAAGAAGAGGCTCAAGTCCTTCCAGCAAGCAGCACAGGTCAGTAGAGAAGCTGGAGCCGCTTGGGCCACTTGCAGCCGAGCACTGCCGCTCACTCCCCACATGCCAGGGAAGACGAGCTATTTGCAACATGCGTATTAATAGAGCTGGAAGGTTGGGTGGTGTTGGTGGCCGCCGGCCATGGCGTTTGGTGGTGCTGGGTTTTTCGAGTATAGTGTTGAAGTGAATGCTGGCATGGGAAGAGGGAGGGAGGGGTGGGGGGTGGTGGTGGTGGTGTGGGTGCGGGGCTAGTGAGTGGATATACGTACATAGGGACAAGGGGCTACAGCTGTTGGGCTTTTAAAAAAAAAAATACAGGCTTGATTTCCCATGCCCAGAGATAAAACAGAGACATGTCTGAATGTCTACTGAGAGTGAGAAGTAGTACCACTACCAGGCCGTGGTTGACTTGCAGAGTCACGTCGAAGAGTAAAAGTGGCAGTTGGTTTATGGCGTTGGCTTTATGCCATGTGATACAATGGAAAGTGACAATGATTATGACAGTTGCCAAGAATGGTTGCACATATATGGTAAATGCATATGAGTATTCACAGAGGGCATGACATAAGGACATATTCAGTAACGCACACAGGGCTTGACATTCATTTTTTTTCAGCGACCGGCCACTGTGGCTTGTGGTTTTCCCGAGTCACTAGCCATTCAGGTATTCCACTAGCCACAGATTTTATGTTTTGTTTTTTTATCATGACAGTGTACGCCTAACCTCAGAAGATGAGGTGCTAAAACACGATCAGTGTATAGCTTTCTACATTGAAGTATATCAAGCAAATAGAAACTTATGAGTTATGAGTTATTGACCTTTTTCTTGAACTTAAATACAAATAATTGATACACAAGGGGCAAACAACAGAATGTTGGGTGCTACGTACGTCATACCAAGGAATAAGCTGCCAGCCAAATTGGCTAGTGACACTGAAAGTATTACTAGCCACAGCCAAGTTTTACCAGCATTTGGCCGGTTGGCAGGTGCCAGTGTCAAGCCCTGAACACACACAAGCTATGGCAACTGCGATGTAAACCAGGCTTTTCTCCACCTTCCGCCTGCGGCTCTGTCCTCCAATGCTCCCTATCGAGCGGGATACGAAAAGAGTTTCATGGACAGATTTCAGACATTGCTGTTAATAGTAGTTTGCGATTACACTCGTGCTTAAGCTCAAGCTTTCACACGCTGCCCTGTCGGTGAACTGCTGCGGCCTTCTTTCAGACTATGTCCTGCGTGCATGCCACAGCTTACTCGGCTAAACCTCTCCGCAGCCACACGCCGGGCCAGTGGAAAAGCGCATCGCAACCCGAGCAGAGATTCACATGCTTGGGTTGATGTCCAAGTCTTGGGCGCGCCCAATACAATAGACGGTGAGGAAGACTGAAAGACAGATTGGGAACACGTGAGAGGGGAGGGTGAGAGACAGGTAGGATGAGCAGCAGTGTTTGGGGATGGGCGCAGGGGATTTTCGTGGATGCGCAGCAATAGGCAGGTTAACGCAACAGGTGAAGTGCAAGGCAGGCAGGAAGGTGCTGGGTGTACACACCAGGTGCTTGGTTGCCTATCGTGTCATTGAGAGGCACTTGCATGGATATTCTGTGTATAACGACAGAATATCGTGGCGGGGTGGATTGGAATGTGTTTGTGTGTTTGTGTGTGGATGTGTGCGTGACGTGTGTTTTGGGAACAAAGTATATTTAGGTGGGAGTTTGGTGGGTGGGCGGTGGGTGGGTTGACTGGAGTGGTTTGCAGTGAGTTGCTGGGGTCTCTCCCACGTGCTGAGTGAGGAGCCCTTGTCATCACATCAGCAGGAAAGCTAACGTGGCCTGCACTGATAATCCAGGCCGGCCTGTTCTTACCAGCGTATTGGCAGAACAGGATAACTCAGCTAAGCCCGACACCCTGTGTGTGTGCACCCCACACCACTGGAGGTGTGCTGTAAAATTCACACAGACCACGGTGGCATGAAGGATGGAGTGTCTTTAACGCAGTTCTTGACAGGGCGGCTCACGCGGCGGAGAGGATGAAGATGTGAAAGCGATGAACTCATCCTTTCGATGGCCGGCACACACATTTTTTTTGAGTTTTGAGTTCTGAGGTGAATTTCTCGAAACCAAAGTTGCTTACTACATTAGCTACTTTGTTGTTTTCAATGCATTTTCCCATTGACAACTACCGAAGTTGCTAACAGGCTAACAACTTCTCTTTTGAGAAACTCAGCCCTGCTTTGTTGTAGCTATAGTAAATAGCATAAAGATAACACTGTTGCTCATGCACTTTGTCACACCTATATGAATATTGTCCTGTGGGATGCTGGCTTTTCCTGTTTGCAGAATCAGAATCACTTTTATTTGATTATCATTTGTTTCTGTTGTTAGCAATTCATCGCTATGACATTGACTAACATACATCCAACTTAATTTTCAGTTGAAAGATGTGCTTTGATTTCTTGAGGTTATTTGGTCACATTTTCAGTAAACAGATATTATGGTTCACATTTACCCCAAGTGTAAAACCAGAATTGGGAGAGAGAGAGAGAGAGAGAGAGAGAGAGAGAAGTAGATCACATCATTAAAGAGTGTCGGCATGTCAGTGGAGAACAAAATAGTTTTAAATCAGTAGCAATTGCTTGGGACAGATCAAATAAAACACATAAATGATGTCAACCAACCGCTAATAGCTAGGTGGTCAGCTGATGTGGTCAGCTGGGGGATCTGACATGTAACTCCTGACTCTGACTCTGGTGTTGTGCATTTCGTCTGTCTTGTGTTCTAGACATAGCACATGTCTTTGTGTCACTTTTTAAGATTGAAAAATGTTTCTGCCAATGTACTGAACTGCTATGGTAATTCATAAAGCATATAAACAGGAATGGTTAAGTTTTGTTTAATACTGGACACATGCATGCGTTTTCTACCCTGCACCTAAAGGTGGTGTGTAAAGGCTTTTCTCACTAGCTTGGAGTAGCGTTTCAAAATTGCTAAAACAAAACAGGCCATATGGTTTGAAAGCAGACTTGTCTCTTATTGAAGCTACAGAGAGATGACCTGTGTCTCCAAACTTACTTTTGTGTTTGTTTGAGGCTTAAGGAGAGTAGCCATATATTAGTTTTGAATTAATTAGTCCTGTTTCAAGCGGATGAACCACAAGTTCAGAAACTTTTTAGAAACATAATTGAAAAACTACTGGCGATAATGATGGGGCACTTGCCGGCTGACCCGGGTTCGTTTCCGTCCCGCGTCCTATGCCAACCCTTCCCCGTCTCTCTCTCCCCACTCGCTTCCTGTCACTCCTTCACTGTCCTGTCATAAAAATAAAGGGAAAAAAAACAAAAAAAGAATAAAAAAAAATAAAAAAAAATGACTCTCTGCATTGTCATAGCAATATTGAAAAAAAAGAGAAAAACTACTTAGTGTTACTCATGGCACATTCTGATTCTGTCAAACAAGAACTGAATCTCATGCCTCTTTTCCACTGCTGGTTTTGTGGTAGGCCTACAGCTTGTCACAGCGTGACTTGACCGCCACTTTTTGCTTTACAATTGAGCTGGGTCATGCCTATTCGAAAAAGAAAAAAAGGGCAACCGAGTCATGCTTTTTCGAGCTGTACGCCCACCAGAAAACCGGCAGTGGAAAAGAGGCAATAGCAATTGGTTGAAGAGTAGGCTTTGAACGTATGCACTGTGTAAACAATGGAAGTCATTGAACTGCAGACACTCTGCATAACACACTCGCTGTGTCCACTGGTGAGCAGAGGCCTTTACACTGGTGAAGCAAATTGAAGATTCTGCAGGTGTAACGGAAGATGATTGTAACCAAGTTGGTGTGTGGAGAGATGTGAGAAATAAACAAGCCTCTCTTTCTTTTTTTCTCTCTCTCTCCAACCTCCTGTTCTCCTTTCTATTACTCATCCTTCCATTACTCTCTGTCTCTCTCTGTCTCTCTCTGTCTCTCTCTCTCTCTCTCTCTCTCTCTCTCTCTCTCTCTCTCTCTCTCTCTCTCTCTCTCTCTCATACATCTGTTCTCTTCCAATCCTCCTTTCTTCTCTCTGTGGTCAGGTACAGAGCAACAACAACAGCAGCAGCCCTAACAGCAAACCAGAGAAGAAGCCTGGCACCCCACCTCCGTCCCCTACCCAGGCCCCCTCCTCTCCAACCCCGCCGCCCCTCACGCCACCTCCTGCCATCAGCGTAGTGGTCGCGCCCCCTCCCGTCTCCATAAACATTCCACGCTTCTATTTCCCCAAAGGCCTGCCCAACTGCTCCGCCAACTATGACGAGGCCATTGCCAAGATCGAGAGTGCCTTCACCGAGTTCGAGGAGGAGAAAGCGGACATTTATGAGATGGGGAAGATCGCGAAGGTACATGTCTGGGGTGGAAATTACACCCTGTGCTCTGTTGTAGCCTGTGCTGTACTCAGTTATCAGCATGTCAAGGTGTCAGTTGGGAAGACGGACTGTCTTACTTAATTCACACTTACATCAAGCATCACCTGTTCTTGCTGTTCACATAATATGTAGTCAGGTGAGAACAGTGAGCCTAGAATAGAATGGACTGGAGTCCTACCATATTTGGATAATTGTTGGATATTTTGGCTTGGCCAGAACGAAGCGGCAAGAGTCAACGGGAAACCACGGGAAAGCTGAACTGAAAATGGAGCTTTTTTGTGAGATTGACTTTTTATTAGGTTTTTAGTAAGCACAAAGACAAAACAAACAAAAAAACAAACAAACAAAACCGTCATCCTCATTAACATGAAGTCAAGATCAGGGAGTAGTAGAAAATAGAGGGGGATGATCACCCAGTGGGGCAGTACCAAAAGAACATTGTACCAGGAGGGGTGAAACATACAGTAACTCAAGAGTCTCTAATGCCTCTTTCCCACTGCAGGTTTTCTGGTAGGCCTACAGTTTGACAAAGCCGGCCGAGTCGCGCTGTGTCGAGCTGTAGGCCTACCAGAGAACTCAACTGGCAGTGGAAAAGAAGCATACGAAGCTCAGACAGTTCACACACAAAAATTGAGCTTTTATGTATCTGCTGCCAATGTAGTGTAGACACATATAGACATCAAGTTTTGGCAAAGGACGCGCTCAACTTCTTGGAAAAACGAAAGTCCTTGGGTGCGCGATAAAGTGTATCAACTTCAGGAAGAAAAATCCGCACTCACAAACTGCGTCTCATTATTTATTTATATTACCACCATGTCCAAAAAGCAAACGCGTTTCATGGTACGCACTGATGAAGGCTTGATAGCCAAAACGCGTTTGCTTTTTGGACATGGTGGTAATATAAATAAATAATGAGACGCAGTTTGTGTGTGCGGATTTTTCTTCCTGAAGTTGAGACATGTAGACAACCAGGCATGTGAAATGGAAGCGGATGATAAAAGGCACATCATCATTACATTTACAGCAGGTGTGCCAGATGAAATGCATTACAGGAGCTTTCCACTGTGCGATAGAGGTAGCAGATAGTCATTATTTCAGCTCTGGTTTTTGTTGGTCCCCCCATTTTCGTCTGCCTCTAATGCCATCTTGATATCGTTCCCATCTGATAGTGATGATAAGTGCTCCTCCTGTCCTGTCCTGACCAAGTCTGCCTTTGCTGTCTGCAGGCCTGTGGCTGCCCTCTGTACTGGAAAGCACCCCTGTTCAACAGCGCCGGCGGGGAGAGGACAGGCTTCGTCTCGGTCCATTCTTTCATCGCAATGTGGAGAAAGTGAGCCATCATCATCTGCGCACGCACATGCGCACGCACGCACGCACGCACGCACGCACGCACGCACACACAGACAGACAGGCAGACAGACACACACACACACACACACACACACACACACACACACACACACACACACACACACACACACACACACACACACACACACACACACACACACACACACACACACACACACACACACACACACACACACACAGACACACACACACACACATACAGACACACACACACACACACACACACACACACACACACACACACACACACACACACACACACACAGAGAGAGAGAGAGGGGAGAAAGAGAGACAAGTTAATTATTTCATGTAATATCATCACATCACTAACTTTCCTTGTGAAAATATTTTTGTTCTCAGGTCCCTCCACAGCTACCATGATGACTCCTCCAGGTTTCTTCACTTGTTGGCCAAACCTGGCTGCACTTTCCTGGAGCAGGAGGACTTCATCCCCCTATTACAAGTAAGCCACTCACATCCTCCTCTGCAGTCTGCATTGTTACGACCAGTAGTTTATATTTATCTCTAGAATATTTTCAGGTTGCAAAGGATCAGATTTCTTGGTGCAAAGGGAAAAGAATCTGGTGCCACACAGATGGGTGATTCTCACGAAGCTAAAAAAATCAATGGCAATGAGGTTTTAATGGTTAAATATGACATGGATTCTTTTGATAATATACATTACTGTAGAGCAAGACGTGTACTTTCTGGTACACTAGTTCATTTTAAAAAATGTTATTTTTATTTTCCACTTTTTATGCATTTTATAGGCAAATTCTCATTACCGAAATGTGTCCCGACCAAAATTTCTGGTCTTTGAATTAGGTTAAAACATAATAAAAAAAATTAAAATACGTAAATGACACTACAAGAGCGTTGGTCTATGTCTGAAGTTTCATTAAGTGTTCCTTGTTGGCAAATTAAATAATGAACACTAATGAATATGTCAAGAAAAGATCGTGTCCCCAAGTTTTTCTTCTCATTACCGCAATATATTTCAGAGCTACAATTAAAAGCCATCAGAATTTCAATATGAGCTGAAACTACCTACAATTGATGTGTACCGACAGGAGATTCAAGATGGCTACATGATTAGTCAGCCTTATTGTTTGTGCCTGTAAAATGTCACAATTTGTCTCAAAAATATGCAAATACGACAAAAGTGGTTCTCATTACCGAAATTAGTCAATATTTCAAAATGAAAAAGATTTTTTCATTTTAAACTTGCTTTGTAATAGGGTATTCCTTTTCAGAATTCAACAATGGTCATGAATTAGCTATGTCATAATTACTCAAGTTACAGTTAGCATTATTGTGCTGAGCCATCTCATTACCGCAATACACATTCTCATTACCGCAATGTTTTAAGTACCTTTCGGTAATGAGGATTGTCAATTTCGGTAATGAGACTCTATGGTGATTTACATTTAGAATATATTTTCATGACATATATCCATTTCGCTTTTTATTTATTTACATTTTTAAACATGCAACTGCAACCTTAAATACAAATTATATTTTTGCAGTATAAATATTGTCACTATTTCACTTAATTACAGTTAAAGCACTTACATTGCATCCATTTCGGGTTAAAATATGCAATTGTATTGAATCAATATTCGATATACAATATTGTAAGTAAACAAAGCAAAAGTAAATGCCTAACATATGCAATAGCTCTAATGGGGGTTTGTCTGTAAAAGTGATCATCGCCCCATACATTACATAAGCTAAATTGAGTGGTCATACAGGTGTTGTTCATAGACCATTTTTTCTGTTCTCATCCTTTCTGGCAAATGTTGTGGTGACATTTATATTTTGTCCCACCCTTGGAAGAACAACAATCGACTATGGGCCAGAAACCCTGTTGTGAAAGTTCATTGAGAGCAAGTAGCAACTTAATTCTTGCTCATATGCCAATCCATGAATCAATATTCCACCCTCGAAATGTGGTCCTTTGATGCAAAAAAAAAATCAAACTGCCTAGTGATGTCACCCAATGCAAAGGCAATGGCAAACAACGAACCCAGCACTCGCAGTGAAGTTGTCAGATTGCGTAGATGGCAAAAAGGGAACAAGTTGGGAGACAAAATCGACTCACTTCAAGTCCATGTGCTTTTCCAGAGATTGACAGATTTTTTTGCTTCCTGTGTTTGGTTGTCATACCCTAGTGGGTTAGAGTATGTATCATTTTTACTAACTTGACTTCCTTCCAAAATCTAAGTTTTGGATCCAATTTGATCATTGTTAAAGGGTGGCACAAAAGGCTTGGCATTTGAAATAGCAGTGAATAGGCCTATTTAGCGAATTCAGCTAGAAGTAGTTTTTAGAATATTTCAATCAAAACTAGTAAGAAGAATCATTTGGAGGAATGCTCTAGTTGCCTTTCCCAAATTAGAAACTCCTCATGCATGTTTTTTGCAGCCTTTAGGAAGGTTTCAGCCCCCATACTCTGATCCTTAAGCCATGCTCAAACACCCATGTACCCATCTTTTAGTCATGCTGTGAGTTCTTGATGTCCTGAGTAAGTGGAAAGGTAACGGGATCAAAACAGCCTCAAAATGCACTTTGCACTGATTTAGCTGAAAATGCCCATTAACAGCAATTCAAAATTCCAAGTCTATTGTGCCACCTTTTGACAAGTATCAAACATGCTAGAAAATGAAAAGGAAGTTAGGGTAGTTCAAAGGAACAATACTGCAAGAGAAGAGCAGGATTTTGCAACGTTTTAATTTTATTTTTCATGCACCCTATACTAATTATGGGCATGTCTGATATTGTCCTGAAAACCAACACTTTTTCTTTTTAAAAAATGTGAGTGAAGTGAAAGCCCACTTGGGAAACTACAACTCCCATTGTCATGATCCAGCGCTCCACAGCACACACATGAACACTGCACATTGCACACAACAGAATGGTAGTTATGCCTCACCCGCATTTATGCCTCATCCCCAATAGCGCCCGAACGGGAGCAGTACCATGCTCAGGGTACCTCAGTCATGGAGGAGGATGGGGGAGATCAATTGCCGGGTCAGGAATCGGGAGTCTGATGCCCTGACTGCCATTAGTGTGCAATGTGCAACTCAAACAGTTAGTGGTGTTCAGTGATATTTCATAACACATAACGTTCATAGTGAATTCCGGCTTTGGTCCGGACAGTATTATGGTGATACTGTACCGAAAATGTACCGAACTGTGACCCTAAAATCAAGGTCTACCGAACCGGCATACCATACAACCTACTCTAGTCATCTCCTGTTCCTTCTACTTCCTACTTCCTAGTTGCCGGTGCGCGCCGAGTCAGAAAAAAAGTCCAGTGCACGACCTCGCACTGCGACATGATTTCCTTTCTCATAACAGATTTAGATTTCTGGTCCACTATAGATTTTTGGCTGGAGAGATCAGTGGTGAGTTGTGATATCATATTCAGGGTGGGGATGAGGAGTGGGATGTATGCGCTTAATTGGGGTCATCAGGTGGCTACCCTCCGGTGTTTTGATGATGGAAGAACTATAACTATAACTATAACTATAAAGGGCAGTCATGGGTGAGCGGTTAGGGCGTCAGACTTCCATCCCAGAGGTTGCCGGTTCGACTCCCGACCTGCCAGGTTGGTGGGGGGAGTAATCAACCAGTGCTCTCCCCCATCCTCCTCCATGACTGAGGTACCCTGAGCATGGTACCGTCCCACCGCACTGCTCCCCATGGGGCACCACTGAGGGCTGCCCCCTTGCACGGGTGAGGCATAAATGCAATTTCGTTGTGTGCAGTGTGCAGTGTTCACTTGTGTGCTGTGGAGTGCTGTGTCACAATGACAATGGGAGTTTCCCAATGGGCTTTCTTAACTTCAGAGTGCACCCCTTGGCCTTCACCCCTTGTACTATGATGTTACTTTGGTGCCCAGGAGGGGCCTCGCCTATTCACCTACTGCAGGGGTGGGGAGCCTTTTTCATTCGAGGGGCCTCTTCAAATTCATCCGAGGGCCGTAAAAGTTCTCAGAGAGCCGTACTAATAAAACAAACTAGGATTTCCCCCAGCACTTTAGGCCTATATTGAAGGCAGCCACCTTTAAAACAGACCCCACCTTCTCTAGTTCCCCTGAATATAACTTAATTGTATTGCAAATGTATTTTCTAAGATTCCTTTACAAAATGTGTCATATTTGGCTGGGTTAAGTCTTGAATCCCAATATCCTTCAGTAGCTTAATGAATGGTTTTATATAGAATATATTTATCATCTTATTAGGTGTCATTTGATTAGTTCTGCCCTGGAGGCTCTGTCGTTGTGCTAATAATAATAACAAATAACACATCATTTACTAATATTTGGCTTTAGTTCAATTTATTTCTCCTTATTCTCATTACCGAAAACTCATTCTCATTACCGAAACATATCCCTCATTACCGAAATGAGCACTTAATTGGAAAAAAAAGTACTAAAGGAAAACTGTATTCATGTATATTTTTTTATGAACACAGTACCTTTCATGTTTCTTTCACTTCAGTATATTTTTGGACCGAAATTGTAGGTTTTTACTGATTTACTCTAAAATTAAAGAGGAAAACAAATGATCCTATTGCGGTAATGAGGTAAAATGGTAAAATTCTTAAACTAAAATAATAAGAAAAAAAACTTTTTTGAGTGTTTTATGTAGCCCCTAGTACAACTATCAATATTCAATGAACACAACTGTTAGAACAATTAAGTGTCCTAATACATTTCATGAAAGAAAAAAATTGCGGTAATGAGCATTTTAGCAGACATGGACCTATAAAACGTTAAAAAATGTGTTTTAAAAAGTTGTCAGGTAAGTTGATATTATTGTGCTTAGTAACTGTACACTTTGATGTAACTGATTCAAAAAGAAATTCAACCAAAAAAGCATTTTGAAAAAATGGTTGTCAAAACACCTTTGTTGCACGTTTCGTGAGAATCACACAGATGTCTATTTTCTGTTATTTTATTTTTTCAGTGCAGTAAGACTAACGTTTCGACATGCGTCTTCATTAGAGTTCTCAGAGAAATGGTTTGCCAACGCCCAGATAAATTGGAGATCCTCAGATCAGATTTCTTGATTTGTTGGAGGTGCTGGCCTCTGACATATGATATGTTAAAATGAAATATCCAGATAGGAAGAAGGGATGTGCTCTGCTGTAGTAAGATTGCATGAATGAACACCTTGTTTTATTTCAATCTGATAGGCAAGTGGATATTAGCGTACATTCTGTATCGCGGATACACTTTATCTTAAACCATTCCGTCATATACGGTCATTTTATGTTGCTTGGAGAGCCTTTTTATCCACCACAACACCAACATGTTTTTTTATGTTTTTCTTTCAGGATATTGTGGACACTCATCCTGGGCTGACCTTTTTAAAAGATGCACCCGAATTCCATTCGCGGTACATTACAACAGTAAGTGTCAAACTGAAAGATTAGGTATATTAGATGCTGCCAAAGCACTTCTGGGGCTCTTGAGGATTAGCTCTCACAGAAACATTACCGTAAGATAAAATCCCACAAATGGTAATGTTATAAAGAAAGAGCCAAAGATCTCTCACAACAATCTGCACCTGCTAGTTGAGGCATTGAACATAGTGGCAGAGAGCCGGATACACGTCATTTGGCCGTCCAAGAGTAATACATCACCCATAAAATGCCTACTATGACTGACACTTCTGTTCCCGGTATTTCCACTCCAGTCATGGGTAGTGTTGGCTCTCATATGTCCTGGATGTCTTAGGTATGTGAATGTCCAAACATTCTATGTTATTAGAACAAAAAGTCACTGTTTAAGAAATGTTGTTTGGCAATTTGTGTAACTCACACGAAGAAAAGAATCAAACCAGGATTCTAAGAATCTTTTTCCATCTGCAGTATTTTCAACGTCAAACCCAGTGACATAGTAGCACTGCCTCAAAAAGCCTTTTGGCAATATTTGTTTGTGTTTATTATATGCTTGCAGACTCTCAGCAGTGTAGCATTTCATATTGTGAAAGCTGTTATTTTGCAGAGCAAGGACATTTTTAGATTTCAGGTTACTATTTAATCATGTGTAATTACATGCAGTGCACATGCAGTGTGCCGGATCTGTTCTTGGCATGTTGCGGAATAGTACCCACACGCCGGGACTTGAACAGGTCCATTCTTGTCCGTCCGTCCGTCCGCCTGTCTGTCTGTCTGTCTGTATGTCAGACTCCCTGCCTGCCTGTCTGTCTGTCTGTCTCACGAGGTGCAGCCGCAACATGTGCTCAGTGGGACAGGGACGGTGGTAGGGGGAGTGGATGGGAAGGAAAGGAAGGGGAGGGGGTTGTGTCCAGGGCTGAAAGTGAATGGCGTCAGTTTGCCCTGACATCACGGAAATACTGATACCACCGTAGGGCCTGCCTGCCCCTCTGCTCCTCTCCCCCCCTCCCCCTCCCCCCTCCCCGGGCCCCTGCGCTCACGCCCATATTTAGTCGCTTCCTCTCCCCCAGCATCACTTACATGCACCCCTGAAGGGGCCCCTCGCGGCCCCCTCCAGAGGGGAGCTGAAGGTCTACCAGGAAACGCAGGCTAATCTGCCCCGGCTCTGTGAAACTGGACCCTGGGGGCTATTGTCATCACGCCGCCCCCTAGAGGCGCTAGGCCCGAGCTCAAATCAGGCTCGGAGACTGAGCAGGTTACACAAGATCATTCCTCTGCCTGCGTGTGACACTAGGAGATTTTTTTTTCTTTTCACCTTATGCTCAGAAGCCATGGGTGCACTGATTTGCTGAATGGGTCAAGGCGTAAGTCCTTTATGGGGGTTCATAATTATTACAGCTGTCTTCTTTATGTATGTGTTGGGTCCCAGATTAGTGAAAGCAGTACTGTATTTAACATTTCAAGGTGTCCCATGATGCTACAATTTGTTTTTATGTGCCGTACTTTGTGTGTGCCCCACAATAGCAATTAGGTCTGATGTACAAGTCTGTCAAGTTGTCAGACTTTGTCCATCATATAAATGATTGCCCCATTTCACCATGTTTGTTTGGATCTGCAAGCTCTCCATGTCTTCTTTCCGATGAGTTGATGAGGTCGTAAAAGATAATCACTCTTGCAGCCATGGAGACAACTGTGAAGAAGAGGACATTGATTGACTACGTCTGGCCTTAGCAACAGAGCTAACTTGTACAACATAACACTCTTGTCTTTATTTCTGTGTGTGTTAAAGGTGATTCAGCGGATATTCTACACAGTAAACCGCTCCTGGACGGGTCGAATCACCATGACAGAGCTGAGGAGGAGTAACTTTCTGCAGGTGAGCCAGGACGTCACATGTAGTGTCCCAGGGAGGGCACGCATACACTTTGGGTCTTTCTCAAAACCTAGGCCAGTGTCCTTCCAAGTGTATCAGCCTAATTAGTCACGCCCAGTGATTGGATACTTTTTGGTGAACTATACAGAATATCCAATCACTGGATGTGACTAATAAAGGGTATCCAATCACTGGGACTGGGACTGGGACTGGGACTAATTAGGCTGATACACTTGGAAGGACACTGGCCTAGGCTTTGAGAAAGACACATAGATGGATACGGACATGAAGGTGCCGGACATTAAACTGGTCTTTGTTAACTACTGCATACCGGTAATTATAATACAAGTAGGCTTCCTCAGTGTCCTTTTGGTTCAGAAGAGCGTTGAATGGGGGAGCTCAGCTCAGCATTATGTCCCCCGCCTAAACGCATGGCATTGTGGGAAGTGAAGTTCAATTGTACAGTATACATCCATACACAACATCACACATGGCAATGACATTGACAACACTTCCAGCAATTCCATGAAGACATGATTTTGTGAACTTACAGCTATTGCATACAGACTCTTATTTATTCCTTGCTTCAATTAGCCCACAGTTACTGATTGACTTACTGATTGACAATAAGCAATTACTCAAATATGTGACGAGAAGCACACAGGGAGTACAAGCCTCCACCAAGTCCATGGGCTCACTGATGCCATAACATCTACACGTGGTGGAATCCTATGTCTATAACATACTGTTTTTTGTTTTGTTTTTTAAATCCTGGATCACCACCACAATTTAATCACTGTTCCTTTTGTCATTTCCAACAACTCCACAACACTTCATCAAAATTCGGAGGCGGAGGTAATAATAAAAAATACTTGAAATCATCACAAGGCAAACTGTACATTAGCATGACTGACATCACAGGATGGCTCTAGTGATGGCAAAAGCGTTCAGAAGGGCTTGAAATGATGAATGATTTTCTTTGTTATTAGACTCTTGCCCTGTTGGAAGAGGAGGATGACATCAACCAGATCACAGACTACTTCTCCTATGAACACTTCTATGTCATCTACTGTAAATTCTGGGAGCTGGACACTGACCATGACCTCTTCATCGACCCCAAGGACTTGGCCAGATATAATGATCATGGTGAGTGAAAAAAAGAAGCCACTTGCTCGGCCTAGAAAATGCACACTGCTCCACGAATGCCTTTCTATTCCTTGAAAAAGCTTTTGTGACCTCATTACTACCCAAACTGCGACACAACGGACATGTTTGTTTTACATCTTTCTGCAGCCTCATCAAACAGAATCATTGAGCGCCTGTTCTCTGGAGCTGTCACAAGGTGAGAGGGCACTTTTTTTGCTGAACACACTTCACAGATAACTATGTTTAGACAGAGTTGTATAAAGTAGAAGTAGAAGTACTCTTAATAATGTAATTACAACACTAGTGGCATGATATCACAATAACTGGCCTTGCCCCAGGGCAGACTCCTGACATGATGTTTAGTTTAGTTTAGTTTAGTTTGTGAGTGTGTGTTTGTGTGTGTGTGTGTACTCGTTATTTACTCTTTATATTTAAACAAAACAAAAAAAAAACAATTAACCCCTCTTTGCAACTGCACTTGTTGTTCTGTATATCTCCTGTGCACTTTGTATTTGCTTGTGATGTTGGCTTGATTATGTCCTCTTTTGAAAGTCGCTTTGGTTATAAAGCGTCTGCCAAATGCAATGTAATGTAATGTAATGATATTACATGGTTTAGACTTTGTAATAACATACTACTAGAGTTGGAATTACATCTGTAACAGTACTTCTACTTCTACTACTCTGTGTTTAGATTTGGTGAATCAGAAGGAGGACTACTCCTTCCCAAGGCTATGTACTATGCTGTGTGTGCATGTTCTCAGTAAATTGACTATTGCTGATCTATTTCCCCACATATCCTCAGAGGGAACTCAGTGCAGCGGGAAGGACGGATGAGTTACGCCGAGTTTGTCTGGTTCCTCATCTCTGAGGAGGACAAGAAAAATGCAACCAGGTAAATGCGGCATTGTACTGCGCAGCACTGGATCCCCTTTCCTCACCGTTTGGTGCAAAATGTCAGTGTCTTTGTCCTTTAATCACCGGTTTTCGAATAGGCACGACCAAGGTTCTAAATTAACACGAGTCAGCTGGCCAAGTGCTGGTGAAAATTCAGTTTGGCTGGTAGAGAAGACCAAGTTATAGCCACTTTGACCCATTAATGAGTGTGTGTTTGACTAGTAACATTAACGTCTATAGCCATTTTGGCTGGTAATGAAAAAAGTTTTGAGCACGACGTAGCTCAATCGTAAAGCAAAAAGTGGCGGGCAAGTCACCCTGTGTCGAAAACTAAGTAGTACTGTAGTGCATTACTAAAGGCCCTGTGTTATGCCATGGTATTGTAGTACTATGGTAGTTAACGTTTCAATGACTATTACAGCAGGCCACTGGAGGTACAGCGTGCATTAAGGGGCTACAAACAACAAGGTTACATTTTGCAGAGTTAGACAGCATAACTGAGGACAGACAGACAGACAGACAGAGAGGGGAGTCGTAAAGTGAAATGGGACTCATGGGCTATAAACTATATGTTCTTCCCCATGAGCATGTGATTTACTACGAGTGCTAGCTAGCTTCCATGTTATGTCATGCTATCATGTGGTGTGTGTCTTGTGCAGCGTGGAGTACTGGTTCCGCTGCATGGATGTGGATGGGGACGGGGTGCTGTCCATGTACGAGCTGGAGTATTTCTATGAGGAGCAGTGCGAGCGCATGGAGGGCATGGGCATCGAGCCACTCCCCTTCCACGACCTCCTCTGCCAGATGCTCGACCTGGTCAAGCCAGAGTGCCAAGGTTGGTGGCTGTGTTTCTTGTTGACTTAAAGGGACACTGTGCAGGAAATGGTCAAATGGTCACTTTTATGAAAGTTTACTAAGTAATAAACTAATATTTTCTAGTATGGCCCAAGTACAGTCATTTTTGCAGCTAAAAATGGCTATTACTGGAAATTCAAAATGGCAGACCATGGAGAAGATCCCCCTTTTCATGTATGAAAAGTGCAATTTTTCCAGTCATAATGAATACTTAGAATTTGATGGTGGTGGTAAGTATTCATGAAAATGGTAACATTAGTGATTGGGTAGCATGAATTCTAGAAATAAACAACTTAAAATCTTGCACAGTGTACCTTTAATTGTTCTTTCCTTCTCTATTTCTCTTTTTTTCTCTATTTGTTTGTTGATTTAAGTGTTGATCTGTTGATTTCTTTTTTTCTTTCTTTTATTCTTTCATCCTATTTCAATGTCTTCCTCTTTTCTGACAATACGCATTCAATCACAGGTAAAATAACATTACGTGATCTGAAGCGCTGCAGGATGGCACACATATTCTTCGACACGTTCTTCAACCTTGAGAAATATCTGGACCATGAGCAGAGAGATCCATTTGCGGTGCAAAAGGTGAGCGTGGAAGGATACAAAACAATGTACTGTATGTTCAAGACACCAAGAGAGCCCACTTATTAATTCAGTCATGATGACATTTCATATGAAGAGTTTTGTTGCAAAATGACATATCCACCATTTTTGATGAAATACCTTTTAAAACTTATATTAAGTGTTTTGCAATGCAACGCAATGGCCAATACAAAATGTCAATTTCCCAACTTTTTTAATGTTTTTTTTTTTAATCAAAATGTTTTTTTTTTAAATCAAAATGTTTTTTTTGTCTGTGTATTCGTTCTGTGTCAATTTCAGGATCTGGACAGTGACAGTCCAGAACCGTCAGACTGGGACAAGTATGCTTCAGAGGAGTATGAGATCCTGGTGGCAGAGGAGACAGCCAATGAGCAGCTTCAGGAGGGGTGAGTGACTTACTAATGAACAAAAAAAAACCTTGCAGTGCAAACTTAGTGATTTGCAGTGACACCAGTATTGATGCCAGCCACATCCAGTAATGTGTTGAAGCCAAACTATGTAGGTAGCATTTTCATGTTACTTCAACTTCACAAGTCAGACGGTACATTAATGAATCATTAACAGGAGAAAAACGACTCTCCCGAGTGCAGACTGAATCCATACTTGCAATATTTGGACTGATGACTGAGAAAAAAATGAAAAACGAAAACTTGCCAGTCTGACATTGCATACCGCAGGAGGAGATATAATCTATTTTGTATTGACTTCTGGCACGGCTTTAGACGTTATACATGTATGTAAAGCAATCAAAGCTCTGTAGAACACACCCTTAAGCTGTGTAAAATGTAAAAAGTGTCTCTGTGTTATACTCATGAGATTAGGAGACTGACATAGGAAAGGCTGGATGTAGAGATCTAAATGCAGATGTGAAAACATAAACGAAATGTCTGCAAAGAGAATTTTGGAAGAGAAACGCTCTGGGCTTTTTCACTGTTGGATGACCCCAGTGGTTGGGACAGCTGATACTACTGCCTGGTGTCAGAGGAGAAGCAAGGCTGAGAGTTTATTCATGTGCATTATGTGGAGATGTGATCAAGAAAAAAAAAACATAGACATGGGGATATACTACAGATGAACCCCCATTCACTCATGGTAATGTTTCCTCTCCCTTTTGTCTTCCTCCAGGTCATTTGAGGATGACTATGAATCTGATGAGCTCACCGTCCCTACCGAGATTGGGAATAAAATTGACAAGCTGGTCATCTCGGACCTCTCTGCATGAGCATCTCAGTCTGCACTTTTGCGCTCTCATCTGCAGGAGCAACACATAATATGATATGTATCGACAGAGAGAGCGAGAGAGGAAGGGGGACAAAGAGATGGGGGAGGGAGCTTCTCAATCCGTGCCCTCTCTACTACTGAAAGGGAAATACTGCCTTTTTCTGCATTAAGAAATGAACTTTTCTATATACATGTATGTACAACTGTGTGTTAAGTGTGTGCCCGTGAGAGTCTGTGAGAGTGCGCGTGAGTGAGCAGTGTGCGTGTATGTACAGGGGTTCAGTAGAGCTGATTTCTAAACCAAAAGGCTTCTTTTATGTGCAATATGTCTTAACGTGTAGGGCGAATCACATTTTCCACCTCTCTAGTGAAACATTTTTTTGAGCCCCCCAACCCCAAACTTCAAACTGCCGGCAGATGTCATCCATCCATTTCAAGACTGTTCGTTCTTTTCTCTTTTTTTGGTGAGAAAATGACTTATAAACTGGGCTTTGAAGTATGAGGACTTCAGCTGCCACATGTTACCAAGGGAGACAGACTAAGATGGAGATGGACTCTTGTTTGTCTTGTCTCATGCCCAATGTTGCTGCAACAAAGCTTGACTTTCAATGTAACTTACAAATCTGTCTTTATTATTTTCTAAACTAAATTCTTTTCAGCATTCAGTTTCGAAAATGTATAGCTTAGGTTATGCTGAAAGAATGTGATTTTGTTTCTTTGCGTTTCTTGTTTGATTTTTTTAATGATGTAATGTTGGCAATGTCTCTTTTGTTCAACAACTATGATAGTTGGTGAGACACAGTGCCTCCCTGTGGTAAACAGTAGTACTGCGTGGAAACAGGACATGGGTTGCATAGGCAATAGGCTACAGTACAAGGTCACGGAGTTGTTTTTACTTACAGCGCTTATGGGAGAAGGCTTGTGAGGAGCAAGGCTAAACATTTCCACATGCAACAGTATATTGGCTTTTATATACAGTTTATCTGTACGGAGTGTACATTTTCACATGTAGATTGAGGGCTTAGTATGACAAAAAAATATTTACTGTACTGTCTCTAACTCTCCAAGCCATGAGTTCAAGCTTGTTGCAAGTTTTTGCAAGTGCTAGTATTGCTTTCAACCATAACTCCATGCTCAGCTAGGGGTTTTTATTCTTAGTTGTTAGAAAGGCTGTCTGTGAGGTAATGTGGGGTCAGTGGGACTTCCAATGCAATATTAATTATGTGTAATTAATTAAAAAATGTCCTGCTGGATAAACAACTGTGTAGACTAGAGGTAAAAACAATATCAAGACTGGCGTCCCTTACCGTGCGTAACTCTCAAGTGAGGTTCCCACGGTCACATAGTCAGTCACATTGTTGTCACATGGCTGTTGAAGCATGACCAGGCTTAAGGCTTCAGGTGTCATTGGACATGGACAAAGGCCATCTCCTTACCTTTTCCCCAGAGGTGCCCACGGTCAGTTAGTTCCGCCTGTGACAGTTACCTGTAACGGTGCGACAATGACGTTGCACTTTGCCACCAATCCCATGCAGAGTTCCTGTTCACCCCCCTGTTGCCATGGTGAATGACACCCCGAACTCCCAACCAAACAAAGCTCAAGGGAGGATGCAGAGGTTGCCAGCCTCAAACTGCCAGCATGATCTGATTTTGTGCTCTGCTCTCACCACAGAGGTTTCAGTCCATGCCCCAGTCCCTTGATCATCATTTTGCATTTTGTGAGTGTCTATTTGTGGCAGATGTTGCTCCCTTCAGTCTTGTACTCAGACAAACAGCCGTTTTCTCTGTGCGCTGATCCCAGTGGACATCTTCAGTCTGCACAGTGATGTGTGTTTTTGTAATTAGTGTAATATATTCATATATGCAAAGTGCATAGATTTTGCAAGCCAGCTAGCTGCCTGTGTACTGTAGTGAATTATTTTTTGACCCTATAATAGGACATTTATTTTATATAGCCTCTGTAAATGTCTACTTTGTTTTTGTTTTTTGTTTTCTTTTCCCATGTGATCAACTCTGCCACTGAGTGGCAAAGAAATGTTAAATTATGACATGTCTGTGATTGCCAGTGTTATATTATGTGCAGTAAGCTGAATCTGTGTTTAAATTTTGTTATTTCAGTTTTTTTTTTGAGGGAATTTTGTATAAATTCATTATAAGGTGACAATCAAACTGGATACTACGATGTCTTTGCAATGTGTTTTTTAGCTCTCCTTTGTAGTCTGCAAAGCTGTCCAAGCAATAAAAAAAACTGCTGTACCAATCAGGCTGATCAGAACAACAAAAACAACACTGCCAAAATCAAGACTTGAAAATAAAGTTGAACACCATAATCACGTTCATCACTCACATAGGCTCCTCTATGCAAAATATCACCCTCTGTAGTAAAAAAAAACACTTTGCAGCTATAGAATCTGTTTTGAGCAGCATCCTTTTTTTGAGTGTTGTCGTTGCCTTTTGAGGTTTTTTATTTGTATATTTTCCACTATTTTTCCTGCATCTGTTTGTATGTCTTGCTTGCATACGGTGAGGAGTGACGAGTAGCTTCCCGAAGTGCTCTAATGAATCAGCTCTTATATCTTAGCATGACTTTCATTTTTTTTTTTTGCTTTCTTTCTTTCCTTTCTTCCCTTCTTTGTTTGTTTCCCTTTCAAATGTATTAAATTAAATAAAAACCTATAAGAACAACACATCGGTGCCTCCCAACTGTTTTCAGATACACTCCTGAAAATGAATTGTTATTTTTCATAATATTCGCTATACCATTATTGTGTGACAATAAAATACTAATTAGTCTCAGTAAAACCAATGGATAGGCTGTCATTTCACAAACAGATGAAGTTTGTTGACATCAGAGTTGGATGGTCTGTTGAGACCAATTATAATACATCACCCTTTGTCTCTCAAAATATTACCTACGTAATTAAAAATTACTTTCAAGTAATTCTTAACTTCAGTCTGTCTACACAGACACCATGACAGTTTTATACGGAACACTTTTTTTAGTTCTGACTGAGGTCATAGTTGGCTAAACTGAAAGTGTGTGTGCGTGTGCGTGTGCGTGCGTGCGTGTGTGTTTGTGTGTTTGGGGGAAGGGTTACTTAAGGGAGTCAAAAGGTAGGTCAGTAGTGGCTAGGCCTGTTTACAGTCTTCAGTCTGGTGGCCCTAAGGCTATGGCTGTCTGGGGGTTTGCTCAGTGACCCTTGGTCAGCTTATATTGAGCTGGCCATTTACAGTTTTTTTCAATTGCTAACAAGCGCTTACCCATACTATGGATACTTTTTCTAAACTCTTAACACAGACTATCGCCTACCAAACACAATTGGCCAAACAGTTCATGTTCTTCTCAAAAGCACACACTGTTAAATATACACAAAGTACTCATTTCAAAACAGAATACATCGTTTTCTGTACAAACTCACTTTACCAAAACACTAGAAACATGGCTCAAAATGAAATACGTCTGTCAAACAATAACACTTGTTTTCATTTCACAAGGTACATTGAGTCAATCAAATTACGCAAGACTTCAAAACACTGGCTATTGTCAACATTACAAAAGCTACATAGACTTGTCTGTTTCAGTTTTACAGGTAGCCTATTGAATGCATTCAAATCACGCAATTCACTGTTTGCACTAAATTTCTAAAGGCAACAGGACTCTGACCTCATAAGTTGTTGACATTCAAGATGATTCCAGTACAAAGCATTTCTTACTGTTGACTACAGGAGGTACAGTAGAAATACTGTTTATAGTATGATAGAAAAAACAAGCTTTGCAATGTTACTTACAGTGAACAAAATATCACGAAACAAATACATATAAAAACACAAACAAGACCTAAAAAAATAAAGCCTAAAAGTCCACACAGAATTAGAATGTCACACAAAATACATAAAGCAATACAGTACACCTTACACTGACAATGCTGTCAATGGTATTCATGGCCACTCAGTATATATGTAGGTACCACAGTAGATCTTGGATCAAATTGAAGACACTACGCTTACAGATGCGAATTTTGAAAATCCACAAATGGAACGGGGGTGCTTCCCAAGGGCAAATGGACTAGAACCGGCCCTGAAATTATTGAATCTATAATACCTTTTCATGCATTTCCAAATCATGACTTCATGGACAGCATTGACTTCAGACGTTTACTGTATTTACCGTAATTTATACCAGTTTCGGCAGATGTGTTGACAGAGTGATATATACAATTTCTAAACATGATTTGGTAATTTTACATGAACGTGAATTATGAAGATTTTGTTAGGTCTATAGACATTCTTCTTACAGTTTTTTTCAATTGCTAACAAGCACTTACCCATACTTTGGATACTTTTTCTAAACTCTTAACACAGACTACCACCAACCAAACACAATTGGCCAAACAGTTAATTTTCTTCTCAAAAGCACACACTGTTAAATATACACAAAGTACTCATTTCAAAATAGATCACATCTTTTTCTGTACACACTCACTTTACCAAAACACTAGATATATGGCTCAAAATGAAATACATCTGTCAAAAAATAACACTTGTTGTCATTTCACAAGGTACATTGAGTCAATCAAATAACACAAGACTTCAAAACACTGACTATTGAGAACATTACAAAAGTTGCATAGACTTTTATGTTCCAATTTTACGGGTAGCCTATTGCATGCATTCGAATTATGCAATTCACTGCTTGCACTAAATATCCAAATGCAACAGCACTGTGACCTCAAGTGTTGTTGACATTCAAGATGATTCCAGTAAGAAGCATTTTTTATTATTATTATTATTTTTACTGTTGACTACAGGAGGTACCTTAGATATACTATTTATAGTATAATAGAACATATAAAATTCCAATATCACTTACGGAAAGTTAACAAAATATCATGAAACAAATACACATTACAGTAAAGCACAAACAAGACAGTTGCCTAGGGTGCCAAATGTCTTGGGAGGATAAAGCCTGAAAGTCCCACAGAATTAGAATAATACTGTAAAAAAAAATTACAGTACACCTTACACTGACAATGCTATCAATGGTATTCATGGCCACGCAGTATATGTAGGACAGTAGATCTTAGATAAAATTGAAGACACTATGTTTACAGATGCTAATTTTGAAAATCCACAAAAGGAATGGGGGTGCTTCCCAAGGGCAAATGGACTAGAACCGGCCCTGAAATTACTGAATTTATAATACCTTGTCATATTTACTGTATTTACTGTAATTTATACCAATTTAGGCAGATGTCTTATAGAGTGATATATACAATCTCTAAACATGATACGGTAATTTTACATCAACATGAATTACATAGAGATTTTGTTCGGCCTATAGACATTCTTGTCATAAACAAACAGTTCTTTCCAACTGTTGCAAAAGCATTTTCATTCTGTGATTTTGAGACAGCTTTTTACTGTAAAAACAATAAAACCAAACAACTGTAATTGGAGGGTTTTCTTTCACTTTTATCAATAATCTGTTTACCATACTCTTGCTAGTGTCATGCAAAGGCCTTTTTACTGAAATAAGGATTTGGATGTTGTATTTCCAGTTTTGACACACTGTGTGAAAGCATTTGAAAATAAGCCATAAAAAATACATTGTTTTGTTGCTGTGGTTATCCTGTGTGTAAAGGAAATGTTAGCATTTTAGAAATGCATTCATTGACTGCTAATTGTGTGAAAAAGGCATTTAATGTGTCAACTGCATGGCCATGGAAAGCCCTTGCTGTGTTAAATGTGCTAAGAGTTTTGCAAATGTCGCTGAGGATTGGACAAAAGCTTGTTAGCAATTGAAAAAAACTGTAAACAAACAGTTCTTTCCAACTGTTACAAAAGCATTTTCATTCTGTGATTGTGAGACAACTTTTTACTGTAAAAACGGTTGTCAAAAACTGTCAATAGAACCGAATAACTAAAATTGGAGGGTTTTCTTCTACTTTTATCAATAATCTGTTTACTGTACTCTTGCTAATGTCATGCAAAGGCATTTTTACTGAAATAAGGATTTGGATGTTGTATTTAGAGTTTTGACACACTGTGTGAAAGCATTTGAAAATAAGCCATCAAAGATACATTGTTTTGTTGCTGTGGTTATCCTGTGTGTAAAGGAAATGTTAGCATTTTAGAAATGCATTCATTGACTACTAATTGTGTGAAAAAGGCATGTAATGTGTCAACTGCATGGCCATGGAAAGCCCTTGCTGTGTTAACTGTGTTAAGAGTTTTGCAAATGTCGCTGAGGATTGGACAAAAGCTTGTTAGCAATTGAAAAAAACTGTAGTAGATAAGCCCCCTTGAGGTGTTTCACTGCAACTGTCTGTGTGTGTGCGTCTGTGTGTGTGTGTGTGTGTGTGTGTGTGTGTGTGTGTGTGTGTGCGCGTGTGCGTGCGTGCGTGTGTGTGTGTGTTGTGCTTATGCATGCATGTGTGTGTGCCTGTGTACAAATGTTTCTGTGTGCCATATCATGTGTAATGGCAACGGTTGCTTTGGAGCTGGTTTATAGCAGCAGGCCCTCTCGTTGCTCATGCCAGAAGTGCAGCGTTCCACTCTGCCCAAGGTTCTCCTCTGCCATGGTTGGTGCCGTGTGCCGAGTTAGTGGCTGTCAGCTAGGCTTTGGCATCACCAGTGTGGTGTCTGGCGTGCTGGCCTTCTTTCCAGTGGGCTCCTACAAGCCCTGGTATCTCAGCTGGAGCACCAGGATTGGGGCGCCTATCTGGGTAGGACTCTTGGTAGGTACAATAGCCTTTCGCTGACTGTGGTATACTGTGTGGCAGAGCAGCTGGATCTGAGTGGAAAGAAGGTCCATGTGATCGTTACATAGGAATTACTGTACCGCAGTGACTTGTTTGGGATCATGATGAAAATATTTTCACAGGCAACTGTGGCTGGATCATGCACAATCAAGGCCTGCAGAAGTCAAACTCAAAAATCAATGGTAAATATCTTTTCTTTTTTTCACCGTGTGCTTGTTTTGACATTGATATAATGCACTTAGTTTTGACAAAATGAAGTGCAGTAAAATGGCACTCAGGATTTAAGTGTGATCTTAGTTTTTGATGTGATCATCATTTTTTGAAACACATGGTTTTTCGCCTGAACCCACATTTGTACACTAGTAGAATATTATTCTGAGGCATATCAGTTACGACTGTCTGTTGCTCATTTTAGCCCTGGGCTAAGTTTAGTCTATTTTGTCTCGGCCAGAAAAAAAAAACGAAATGAGAAGGAAAAGCATGGAAAAAGACAGAGAAAAAAAACGTGCACTTCAGTTTGTTGGCCAGTCAGGAGCTCTATAAATACTTGTGAATAATTGTCTCTCACCCACAGAAACGTATCCCTGCAATAGAATAATAAGGTGACAGGGAACTGGTGACATTCCAACCTGGCAGAGGCATATTGAGTTCAGGTCCAGACGCACGACAGAGCCCTGCACATCAACCGAGCCTGTCGTGTTACGTAAATCGCAAAATTGAATGAAAACACCCCTTTGTGCCCATCAAAACATTGCACAATGTGGCAGGCTACGCAAGGCAATAATTACAGTTTGAAAAAGTGCTTGATAGCAATTAACCATAATTGTTGAGACAAGCAACGGGGTGCCACATAAGCCTGGGATGAAAATATCACATTACCAGAGAACAACACATTCATAGTCCTTATGGCCCATGGCTTTTTTTTTATTTTGATGTTTTTTTGTGGTTGTTGTTTTTATTGTTATTGTTGTTGGTTTGCTTGTTTGTTTTTGAAGAGTGTGTTTGTTATGGTATGAAGAGCTCTTTTCCAAAACGCTATATCCACCATTTTTGACTTTTTGCATTTTAATATTGGAATTGACTGCTAATAAGTCCTATAATCTATGTGTGAATTCTTGCCTTTCAAATGTTTTCAGAACACACTTTTTAAACCGCTATAAAATGCATTTTGCAATGCAATTCAATGGAAAGCCCAATACAAAAATGTAAATTTCCCAACATTCTATAAAATGGATACATTTTTGTTCTGATGTAGTGGGAGTTGAGCTACACCTTCAGCATTCTGTGCAGTGTCACTGCGCCACTGCAGTTTGCCGTTGCGGTGGCCTCCATTGTGCTTGGACCCTACTGCTACTACACTGTCCACGGCGCGGTCGGTACTGGATACCTGGGCTTTGTGGTTGAGCTGCCATACCCTTACCTGGGAGTCTCTGCTCTGTGCCTGGACCCGCAGCACTTAGAGTGGTATCACCTTGTCCTGAACAGCCTAGACGTCCTCACAAGCCTGGTCGTGTTCACTGCCTCTCTCTTCATCACCGTCACCCTCACTCTCCGAGTGTTACGCACTGGAACTGTTAATGTGAGTTGGTCTCTGTGTGTGTGTGTGTGTGTGTGTGTGTGTGTGGGGGGGGGGTGATGGGGGGGGCTGTGTAGATGTGTTGTTATGTTTGTGGTGTCCATCATGTGATGTGATTGATTTCATGCTCTGATATGTGTTTCACAATAGTAGCACACACAATGTGATGGTGAAAAAGTGGGCCTTCACTGTGCAATACTAAGGTCTAAAATGATTTCATGAATGCATTCCTGTTGTCACCCCTTCTTCCCATCTGTGTTTTCACAGCGATCGAGGCATGGCCGCTAGCCAGACGGACCCTGGCAACGGGAGGGAGCCCATTCTCTAACATTAAATTGACAAGAATCTCTTGCACTTGATCTCCAGTTAAAATATCAAAAGGTTGAAATTATGCTATTTAATTCTCCAGTACACGTGTAATGATCTCCACCCCCCTTCCCAGCTAAAGTTCTTTGATGATGGGGGTTTGGTGCAGAGATCCCATCTCACACAAACTTGGACAAAATACACAAAGATGGCCTCAACATTTTGCCATCTTCTAACAAGGTTGAATTATGGGAATCACACAAGCCTATTTGGCGGCAGGGAGTGGGGGGAGATGGTGAGATATGGAGTGTAAAAAAGAATGCATCTCATCAAATTCAAAGCAAAAGCTTGTTTCTCATAATCTAATGTGGAGCAACACATGGGAGAAAACCCCTATTACAAAACACCTATCTCAAAGTGATTTCGGAGCCCTGGGCAGGAACTCAGGCGACCAGCAATGGGAGAGCCCACAGAGGACTGAGACTCTTTTTTTCCCACTCCTCTCTCCAGCAGACTAGGATTTTGTTGTTTTTGTTTTGTGATACTCCAGAGAGATTTCCGAGTAAAAAAAAAAAAATCCAAAACAATTTTTTGGGGGTTGTTTTTTATCTGTCCTGAGGACTTCAATCAAGACTATATTTAAAGACGTCCGTATGGAAGAATACATTTCCTGAGAACTTTTTTGGTGTCTGTCTGCCAACCAATGTCCTTGAGTGGGATGGGGGGAAAAAAAAGAAGTCGTATATCGTCCAATCAATACACACAGAAATATGCGCGCGTCATGATTTAATGTTCTTTTCCATCCATTTCTACCTCGGTGGAGACAGAGGGATCACTCTCTTTGGCGAAGGGGCTGAGTGCAAACACATGTTGCAGCCTAACTGTCTGTGTGTACATGCCGAAATCAAATGGAAAATACAAACGCCAAGATCCGGAGCTCAAACCTGGAAATATCATTGCATGCTTGTTTTTTTTCCCCCTTGTCTGACAAAAGCCTCCCCTCCCCTTCCCTCCCCTCCACTCCCCAGCTCAAGCGGTAGTACTGAATAGGGTTAGAGGTGTTTGTCAATCTTGGTCGCAGTACATCAGCTCACACTAAGGGCCTAAATCAATCAACAGGAATGCGTAAAATATTTGTATATGCCTTTCATTGAGTGTAACAGGTCAATGGTAGAGGTGGAGAAGGTTGCACAGTGAACGTATGCCTCTTTTCCACTGCCGTTTTTCTGGTAGGCCTACAGCTTGACACAGCGGGACTCGGACGCCACTATTTGCTTTTAGAATAGGCATGACACTGCTTAATCATAAAAGAAAAAGTGGCTGCCGAGTCGCGCTGTGTCGAGCTGTAGGCCTACCAGAAAAACTGGCAGTGGAAAAGAGGCAATAGAGCAGTGGTTCTTAACCTGGGGTGCGGGCACCCCCTGGGGGTGCGCCAGAGATTTCAGGGGGCGCGCGGAATTTTGTTTGTGTTGGTTATGACCAAAATTCTGCTTCCAAACATTATAAGTAGGCCAAATCAAGACCAAATTAAAGCATGTTTTGGGCCAAATGTAAAGTCGTTACAGTATTGATTATTGATTAAAGCACGAATCATTGTAATTATTCACTTAAATCAATTTTTAATGCGTATATATGTGTAGACGTTTGGGTTGGGGGTGCGCGGCTTGTCTTAGGCACAGGTTATGGGGTGCCTCAAGAAAAAAGGTTAAGAACCCCTGATATAGAGAACCAACAGGATGGGCAATGTTTTCAAAGTTCATATGTTTGTGTTTAACCCATTTTGTCCTAAGCCCTTTTTTGGTAAGGGTGCCCTCTGCCTATCAAATCCTAAATATCTCAGCCTCCGAAGTACATACAAACATGAAATAAGTTACATTTAAAATGTAGAACCTTCATTTTGCACTAGTACAGTGTTCATTCAGCTCTAACATACCCACATTTTTAATAAAACAGCTCAAATCTCAAGAACTTGAATGTAGCGTATATGTCACTCCAGGACACAATGGGTTAAAATGGTAGATGATTGAGAGACCAATCAATACACGGTACACAGTTATCACACAATTTACACACAATGCACAGTAATGACACACTGACTTCCACTAGACTTATTAAGACACACGCATGTGTGGCCATTGTGAGGGTAACTAGAGAAAGTATACAGCAACAGATGTGATTAACAACCCAGAATTACATAATCATGCTATGATATTAACTTAGTACTTTGGTGCTCCTTTAAATGCTAACAGAGGCCCCTCGGCAGTACATCTTCACTGTCTAATTAAAGGGCTTTCACATTGTGGTTCCTCCATACACTGTATTAAGGCTTAGCCATCTGCTGCGATGCTATGTTGTGAGAAAAAAAAGCCCGTACACGCACATACTGTATGCGCGCATGCACACACACACGCACACAAACACACGTGCGCACACACACACGCACACACACACACACACACACACACACACACGCACACACACACACACACACACACATACACACACACACACAGATCCATCCTTTACCATGTAGCATCTGAGTTCTTGACATTTCAGGTCTTGATAAGTCGAACTGGGTGAGAGGAATGGAGGAATTACATGTCGTTACTCGCTCAGGAGGATGATCTTTGCAGGTGAACACACACACACACACACACACACACACACACACACACACACACACACACACACACACACACACACACACACACACACACACACACACACACACACACACATACGCACGCGTGCACACACACACACACACACACACACACACACACATACACACACACACACCAACGCACACACACCAACACACACACACACACACACACACACACACATACACACACACACACCAACGCACACACACCAACACATACACACACCACTACACACACAACAACGCAGACACACCAACACACACACACAAACACACACACAAACTCTCTCACCCTCTCTCTCTCTCTCTCTCTCTCTCTCTCTCTCTCTCTCTCTCTCTCTCTCTGTCTCTCTCTCATATGACCATGGCTGCTCTTGGATTGATTTAGCTTGCTGTTGTTTATTATTACAAAGGCTAATGAGCAATTTATTAATCAGCACATTGCTGGCAGAGTTGCCTCACTATACCACCACTTACTGAATATGACTGTTGGCCAGCCACCGCCATACAGCTTCAGTATACACAAGACATGGGCCATTTACTTTAATTATGGCAGGATTCTTTTTTAAAGATATTTTTAGGGCCTATTTATGCCTTTATTTGTGATAGGATAGTGAGAGAGGGACAGGAAACGAGTGGAGAGAGAGAGACAGGGAAGGACCAGCAAATGACCCGGGCCGGAATCGAACCCACGGCACGGCAGGTCCATTGAATCAAACCCTGCTCGCTGGCAGAGGTGCATCTTGCCACCAGGCAAAGCAGGCAGCCGCTTGGAGCCCCCAAGCCCCTAGATAGTGAATAACAGCCCACATTTTACCACAGTAGTGGCGATTTTGGTTTAAATGCTCATTCTTTTGCATTTTCGCTTGGGGCCCCACCTGACCTTAGAATCGCCTCTGCTCGCTGGCACTGTGATCCAGTGCCCTACCGTTAGGCCACGGCACGGCCAAGGCAGGATTTTTTGAGTGCCACCCACACCATGACATGTGCTGTCTTCATGCACAAAATAGTTGTTTCAGACAGTGTAGTGGTTGGCCAGGTGTTCAGATGTACAGCAATTTGGACATGTCATAGGTAGGCTTACCTGATTCTTACCATCTGATATGCTTTCGCATGGGTAGGCTGCCATGGCACAGTAACAAGTTTCAAAAGATGACCTGCTGGTGGCAGTAGCAGCAACAACTGGCAAAGTTGCACTCTCACTCGAGTGAAATTTAGGACAAGGGATATCGGATATCCCGAAAGAGGAATGTCCCACACATTTGATCATAAATGTAAGAGTAATTTGATTTAAATGTTTACTTGAAGTTTCTTTCTTTGAATTTTGTTTTGTAAGTGATACAACTATTTATATTTTCTACCATGTTATTAAACCAAGAGAAATCATCAGATGGTTGCAAGGTTTTGGTTACATTTCACAACACAACATTAGACGCATCTATATTTTGGCAACTAGTTAGTTGCCCCAGTTTACAAAATGGCAAGGGTTCTTCCTCTTTCAAACTTCCTGTCTCAAAACGTTATTGTGCTCAGAAAACTCCAGTAGCTGGACATTCACGTTAGTTTATGCCGTGCTTTAGTAAATAAAAAAACAAAACCTTGTTTGTAGCCGTCCCGTTACGCTACAGCGTGCTCGTGCGTTAATGCACAGCTAATAAAAATATTGCTGTACCACCAACTGGTCGCATAAAAAGCGCACTAATGATTAGACGCGCGCTTCGATAACTTACACCGTACAATACGGTAAAGTGGGCTGGAACGTTCACATGTGTGTTGAGACATAATTGACATGGCGGAATCTCCCCTCGATTGCACTGCGGTGGTCAGACTGACTGCGGATTGCCTAACTTATATCTGGTGAAAAGTGGGACTCTGGAGTTTGTGAAGACAGTTTTATTGCAGCAAGGTTAGTACCATTATCATGCTTTATTGCAAGATATGTCTAATAGTTTCTCTTTCACCACGGGGACTCATTTACCATTTTATCGCCTAAAGGTTTGATACTTTTAAGTCTGGAGCGCGAGTTGCGCCGGAGTCTGGGTTAGTTGGCCAGCAAGGAGGAAAAGGAAAACGGGGCATATTGAGGCAGTAACGGTAACTCTGCTTAGAATGTAGGTGACATAATGCGTTGATGCAAAGTGGGAAAATTGCTCTTGTGTGCCTTTTGAGTCATTTATCCACGCTCGAGTGTTTGATATAGACTATAAACTTATGGAGAGGTTAGTATTAGATCTCAGAAAAGAGGAAAGGAATTTGTTTTTGTTCGTGTTTTAGACGGGACATTGATTTCTCAACATGCTGACTCCATAGTTTAGAGGGGAATATGCAACACTACAGTGTTTTGCAAACGAGACAGTTCAGTGTATCTCGAGCAAAGTCAAATTTACACAACATTCAAACAACACTAAGGATGCTGTGATTCGCAGCATTATTCAACTCAATAAGGAATGCGCTTCATCTGACGCTTCACCAGATTGTTTGCGTAAAGTAGAACTCTTTCTGGTATCCATTTTCTTAGAGTTGAATATTGATGTGAGTGATATTTTCCAACATGCTATTTGGATTGCACTGCAGGGATGAAACAGAGGTGGTATACTCCATCCTGCCCTAGCATTCCTGAAAGCCGCTTGGAACTCTCAGCTGGGACGATCAACGTGTCTGTTTATAGATTAAACTTTTCTTTTTAACCCCTAAATGGACTTTAGGTTTCAGATCATATATTTTCATTTAAGGGGCAGTTTAAACCACTGAGCTAAACCAATGATTGTGACAAAGCCTCGCATTTTCACGCATTTTTTGGACCACTTTGAAGGTAGCATTGCGTTTTAAGAGGATTGTTATTGTGGAAAACCATGCATAGTCAGTCATAGCGCTGACCTAACCATTTTTATTGCACGTGTGGTTTCTGCAATTAAATGACTGGATCTATGAGGATAAAAGAAATCTTTCTCGCTGTGTTTAGAACTGTGTGTGTGTGTGTGTGTGTGTGTGTGTGTGTGTGTGTGTGTGTGTGTGTGTGTGTGTGTGTGTGTGTGTGTGTGTGTGTGTGTGTGTGTTGGTGAGGGGAATCGGATCCCAAATAAATGACGCTGGAATTACATTCCTATGCTAAAAGGCAGATGGCCCCCGGGTTTGAAGGAAGTGAAGGTGTGAATGGAGGTTACAAAATCCAGCAATATGGGGATTGTGATGTAATGTGTGCTCACAGTTGTTATGACTGTGTATTACCGTGGTAATATATATATATATTTATTACTTGTACTGTACATGTATTGTTGGTAAACAGTACCCATGAAAAAATAGCTGTCACCATAATATTCTTCAATCATTTATCAAAAGCAGCAGCATAGGAGTAAGGAATTACCAATTGTAATTATTTCTTCATGTGTTCTACTGCGTGCAAATTCAGCCATTTCACTGATTATTATAGAGGTGAGACGAGTCTATTGCAGCAGTCGAGGCATGATCCTGTACTCTGCATTCTGCCCATTTGCCTACGAAAGAGGCACTGTGTGAGTGTGCAACACTGCACATTTCCGTGCAGGCCCCCCACCCCACCCCCGCATTATTTTGGTACTCAACATGGACTCTACATGCACTGTGTGCCCATTACCTTGCTGGTGTTGCTCTCCTCTCTTTAGGGCCCACTTACCGATTGGCTATGGTTGACAAAACATTGTCTCCCAATGAGGTCATGAAGCTTGCACCTGGTACCCGAGACACTTAGTTTCAACTAATGATGCCGACGATTCTCCAACTGCCCACTTCTGCCCTGACACACGTATCACCTCAGTGGAAAACAATCTGTAACACTTTACTTGACACCGGCGTCATACTTGTGACATAACAATGTCATAACCGTGTCATAATAGTGTCGAGTCATAAACATAATTCCAATGTCATTAACGTTTTATGGCCATGAAAAGTTGACATTGTTAGGTCTGTCTTTGTCATAACCGAATTTCACTTAAAGACAAAGTCATACAATGTTTATGACATTGACATAATGTTTATGACACATTCATGACATGCATTATGACAATGTTATGACACCGTTATGTCATACGTATGGCGCCGGCGTCAAGTAAAGTGTTACCAAAGAATCATCCTGTGTGAGTGATTCTGGTAGTGGACTTGGTGACATTTGGCGTTTGTTTGGTTTTAGTGGTCTTCCAGAGATCTTCCAGGGCCTTTTGTACAGTAAACTTCTTAACGCTGTTTATCAGGCCAACCCTCGAGCTACTAAGGATGTTTAGACCTGTTTGGATCTGCAGTGTTTTTCAGGAGTTGACACACGGTCAGATTTTTATCAGGTGTTGTGTAGAGAATGTTCTTTGAAATCAGCCGAATTGTTTGGCTAAAGCCTGACTACTGTCTTTGCTTGGCTGACTGTGTTACTACTCAGTGGTTTCACAATCTCACAAGTCACAGTCATTTCTTTCTCGTAATGCTTGTGATCATTTATAATGATTGCATCGGACTGATTGCTGTTGATAAACAATCATAGAACATTATTGACTTGATTATTGATCATGCACGATCTACTGCTGACAAACATTTACACATTGGTTAATTAGGACTATCCATTTCCCAAATGTTAACCCTTTAAAGTCATTAATTTGTGTCTTCTAGCACAGTTTCAAGTTTTCTGTAGCCCCTTAATGCACGCCGTACCTCCAGTGGCACGCTGTAATAGTCATTGAAATATAACTAGCACTACAATACTAAGACACAACACAGGCCCTTTAGTAATGCACCACGACTTGGTCATTACCATACTGGTAACAACAAATGTATAAAGCCGTGTCTTAAGGGGTTAAAACCGTCATAAAGGATGTGAACTATCCACACTGAGGAGTTATGTCATTGGAATAGTCTCCATAATTAGTTAATGTGGTCAGTCAAGCAGCTCAAGTTGGCGAGTCGGACTGTCTTTGTTGCTCCACAGTGACAACACGGCAAGGTTGCGTCACATCTCTCACACGCTTTACCAGGCCGCTCCAAGGCCAGCTGTTGCAGCCCAAGGTTTCTTGCATCTTTCTGACAACCTGTCGAACGACCTCACAAGTCACAAGGTGATCACAGTAATTTTACAGTCATGTGTGCGATGCCGCCGGGTCGCTGACAAACACTCTCCGCAAACTTCTGTGACATCAAAGCGGGGGGCCCTGACAGACGTCGTTCTCACCACCGTGGGCCTGCTGGGCCTGCCCCTCCCTGCTCCCAGACGGCGACCCAGTAAGCCTCTCAAATGATGAGCTGTTAAGGAAATGTCCAGTCTGGGGTGCATTTCTCGAAACCGTACTTGCTAACTACATTAGCTACTTTGTTGTTTGCAATGCAAGCTCCCATTGGCAACTACTGAAGTTGCTAGCTGGCTAGCAACTACGCTTTTGAGAAATGCACCCCTGGTCTGGATGCAGACAGGGAGAAAACGAATCTCCCTTGTCGCGATATATGCTTTCAGGTATGTTGATGGGATGGAATGGCGTGGTGGATCTGCCGTCTGCTACGCACGGAACGGCTCAACACACACGTTGTTTGGGTTTCTAATGGCTCTGTGACGTCTCTGCCGCTGGGAGGCTGCTTTCGATGCATTATTCAGACAACTGCAGCCGGGGTGGCACGTTCGTTCCCGAAGCCGAGCGGAAAAACACTGAATGTTTGGTCAGGTGGCCTCGGGGTTTTGCAGCCGTGCCGACATTAGCATGCGCGGTGTGCTGGCAGCAGTTGCCACCCAGGCGATGGAAAGTTGTGATGGGCCCTCACTGGGCCCTAATGGGCGTCTGCATCGCCATGCGGAGCACCACTTTGGAGAACAGTGGTTTTAGGAGGCATTCGTGTAGTCGCATGGCCGGAAGAAACATTTATTTTTAAGCATTAAGGGTTTTTATTGCAGGCCAGCAACACACAAATACATGTGCATGCACACAAACACACGCAAAAACATGCGCACACACACACACAGGCGTGTACACACGCGCGTACACAGACACACACACACACAAACGTGCACACACACGCACACACACTCACGTGCACACACACACACACACACACGCACACGCGCACACGCACGCGCACACACGGACACACACACACACATACACACACACACACACACACACACACACACACACGCACACACACACACAAGCATAAAGACAGGCTAAGCGAAGTGAGCCCCTGTAAACTTGCTGTCTCCCCCTGAAGGCTTCAAAGTGCACTAATCACGCTCCCGCCACATCCTCCTCCACCAGCCCTGACCATTATTATGCCACTCTGCCTACCTGCAGAGAAGCCGACAGAGGGGGACAAAGGGGACAGTTGTCCCGGGCCCAAGGACAGAGGGGACCCAGAATTGGGTCTCCATTATATTGAATGTATTGGGTCGGGGCCCCTTTCATACGACTTTGTCCTGGGCCCAACGAAAGCTGTCAGCGGCCCTGCATACCTGGGCCATTGTAGCCTCCACCCCCCCCTCTTGTTGCCACATACTTCCTGTTTTTCTTTCCCCCTCTTGCCTTGAAGCAAGTGCTCTGACAAAAGATCCCCCTCCTCTCCTCTCTAACCCCCCTTGTCTCTGCTCGGTGTCCCCCTTCCCCTCCACCTCAGTTGCCTCCCCCTCCCCTATCTCCCCCGCACCCAGTGTGTGAAATCTGGAGGCCTGATTGAGGATGAGGAATGTCACCTTTGACCCCGACAGGCAACAGAGTGGGGGTAACTCTCGCCACCGCGATGTGTTTTAGCATGTTGGGAAGTTTTTTTGGTCGACTCGTATTATTGTTTAGGATTAGATGTGCCTTGTTCGACGGCCGTGTTTTGCATGTGCGAGGTTATTAAGACGGGCTAGACATCGAGGGCCGTGGGAAAGGCGAAGGTTTGCCCGGGACACGGCAGCTTAGGAATGCCAACAGTTTGAATTTCACCTGCTAGGCTAGCTCTCTTCCCAGCCACGCAGAGGTGGCTACAGTACGTTATTTACTTTGCGGCATATCTCTGGAGCATCCAGCCCTTTTACGGCGCAATTTGTGGAATTCGCTTGCCTTGCCGAGTGCTGTGGGAAACCGATGATGTACCAGATGGCTCGCTTGCTGCAAGGGTCAGTTGATTTGTTGTTTTAATTTGCAGTTGTGTGTCCTTTCATCCTGCTGTGGCTGACCAGCGCATTGTTCCCTCCCAAATGGAAACCCTTCGCCCGCTCTAACTCCTCCGTTGGCATCTCAGGACAGGCTGCAGTGGCTGTCTTGTGTGTGTGTGTGTGTGTGTGTGTGTGTGTGTGTGTGTGTGTGTGTGTGTGTGTGTGTGTGTGTGTGTGTGTGTGTGTGTGTGTGTGCTGTGGGGAGAGACGTGATGCCCTGGTCCCTGAGCGGGCCCGATGCACGAGTGCAGGCGGGGTTGTTGTACCCGGGCCCGCCAACAAGGGGGGACTAAGGGGTATGTTTTCCCGGGCCCATGGAGATTGGGGGCCCAGAATTGGGTCCCCATTACATTGCATGCATTGGGTAAGGGGGCCCTTTCATATGACTTTGTCCTGGGCCCAGAAAAAACTGTCAGTTTTGGCCCTGGTTGTACCAGTGTGCGCGGTGTGAGCTTGACATGCATTGCAATGCCCTGCCTCTCCAGGGTGCCTGTGGGGTGGCGAGACAGAGGAAAGGCTTGTGTTTTCGCGGGGACCCTTCTCTCTTTTGCCTTTTCCCCAAATGACCCCAGAAGGAGGGACGAAGCACTGTTTAGAGGCTTTGTGTGCAGTGAGGAGGAAGTCGTTATGTTTGTTTAAACTGAGCTGCCCTCTTTGAGAGCGCCCAGCCATGTGGGACAATTTAGCGGGAATGAGCTAAGCCTGATACCCCACCCCGAGACCCCACCTCACCCCACCCCACCCCACCCCACCTCACCCCACCCCAGGACCATGCCCCAGCCCCAGCCCCATGCCCTGCCTCAAACTCCCTGCACCACCTGAACGGGCGCGTCCACTATGGCGGCTGTGGCGCAGTTACCCATCCCTGGTTCACTGGAGAGGTAGAGTTCTGCAAACACTTGAATGTGCTTACGCAGTCATCAGCCTAGGTTAGACTAGGTTGGAGTTATTATATACACGTCTGGTATGTGTATGCACGTACAGGATGCCATGTTTAGACGATGACAGATTAGTAGAAGTAGAAGTACCTTGGCTATTTACTCGCGACGAGGTTGGAATGCATTGTGCATTTCATTGGTTAAGTACGGTAGATGCAAGCCTGCATGAAAGTGTGTTTGCTTCATGCAATGGGCTGGGTCACCCGGTTTTGTCCATCAGCTCATCATTTTAAAGGCAGTCTTTCTCGTCATACACACTACAGTGGCTGGTATGGTGTCCATGGAAACAGCCAAACCTCCCGTGTAGGCTACCCCCCTTTAGCCAGGGTCTGTGTAAGCCCTGTCTGTGTGTAGACAGTATGGTTTATATCTCTGTGGGAGAGTGTTGTGTGTTTACCTCACAGAGCATGTTTTGAAAGGGACTTGGAAAGGAATGTTTTTTTGCCATTCCCCTTCTTAGCCCCCCCCCCCCTATTTCTCTCTCTCTCTCTCTCTCTCTCTCTCTCTCTCTCTCTCTCTCTCTCTCTCTCTCTCTCTCTCTCTCTCTCTCTCTCTCACACACACACACACACACACACACACACACACACACACACACACACACACACACACACACACACACACACACACACACACACAGGGTTTTTGAATCGCATCCAACTAGTTAGCCTGCCATCTCAACTCTGAGTCGGAATTTGTAACCCCCAACGCTGCCGGCCGCGCTGGGAAGGGGGCTTGCGTGGGATTTGTTCCATGCTTCACCAGACCTATGTTGTCTCAGACAGAGCACAGTGCCAAGAGCACCGCGAATCAGGGGTGCATTTCTCAAACGCGTACTTGTTAGCCAGCTAGCAACCTCAGTAGTTGCCAATGGGAAATTGCATTGCAAACAACAAAGTAGCTAATGTAGTTAGCAACTCTGGTTTCTAGAAAGAAATGCACCCCAGGGCTTTGAGGTGAGACTGGGAGTATTTTCTGCGTCTCACAGTGGTCCCCTAGTGATAAGTGTAATGTATCTCTCCATGCACTTTTTGGAAAAGGCACATGTCAGTCATATCAGCAGCCAAGCCGTTCTTTATATTTAACCCTTTAAAGGTACACTGTGCAAGATTTTTAGTTGTTTATTTTCAGAATTCATGCAACCCATTCACTAATTTGACCTTTTTCATGAATACTTTCCACCACCATCAAATTCTAAGTATTCATTATGGCTGGAAAAATAGCATTTTTCATACATGAAAAAGGGGGATCTTCTCCATGATCCGCCATTTTTGATTTTAAGAAATAGCCATTTTTAGCTGCAAAAAATACTGTACTTGGGCCATACTAGAAAGTATTATTTTATTACTTAAATTTGGCAACAGGCAGCACAGTTTCAATGAGCAGCGTAGTTGCAGTACCTTTTTTGACCATTTCTTGCACAGTGTACCTTTATGAATTATACCGTTATAAATTTGTTGTTACCGGAATGGCAATGACAGAGTCGTGGTGCATTACTAAAGGCCCCTGTGATATGTCATAGTAGAGTAGTGCTATTGTAATTAACCTTTCAATGACTATTACAGCGTGACTCCGATGGTACGGCGTGCATTAAGGTGCTATACAGTAGTTACTTTCAGTTGGGGATTCACATAATAGTTTGGTGTGCTGTGCATAGGGGTGGGCGGTATGGACGGTATACTATCGTAAAAGGTATTTTTTCCATCAAGGTATGGATTTTGGCCATACCGTTCTACCGTGATATAGCGCATTGCATCCTGCAGATGGCAGTATAGACAGTGTTTTGAACATCCACCCGACTGACTGCTCAACTCAAGTTGTAGCAATGTGGTTGTAGAGAAACAGCACAATCATTTCCTTTGAATAAGCTTCAAGTGTAAAATGTATGGTTAGTGTAGTGAACTATTGTTTGAAATGGTATGTGATGGCAACACATTTCGATTCTGGACTCCACAATTTACTGGGCACGAAATGCAAGCTAACTAGCTAACAGCCCAAGTCATTCATGTCTATGCTGGTGTCTGACAAAATAAATGTGCTTATTTGTGCTAACATTGGTTGCCTTACATTTAACACATTGCGCCAGCCGTAACAGCTGTATGTTACTGTTTCCAGTTGAGATAATACCATTCATGATATCTGACTGGGTGTTAGTAACTAAAATGACTGTTCACTGTTTAAAATGTGGCATTAGCGATTTCGCTAACGTTAGCACGCTAACCGCTGGTGCAGTGAAAGCTGCCATTGCCATTCAAATGCATTAGTTCTGCAATGCATTGCTAACTGCCTCATGTGAAAGTTCGTTTTTCTAAACTTTAACAATGACAGCTTAAACCATTATGCTTGGCATAATCACAGATGCAAGCACACATTTCAAAATTACCATAAACAACTCCAGAAATAGAAAAAAGGTGCAATGAAAGATGTAGTTGATTACAATACACGTTCAGTTCTATTTACTCTCGATGTGTTCAGTTTGACACCCCTCTCTTTTCCCCCTCTCTACCGTAGTTTAACCCCTTCGACACTTGGTGAAATTGACAGTGTTCTATTGGGTAGCATTGCATTGCATTGCAAAATGCATTTCACATAGGCTAGTTTTTGCTTGTTTTTAAAAAATGTAATGGCAAGAATTCACACATATATGAAAGGACATTGTGTCATTTCCAAAAATCAAATGCAAAGGTAAAAAAAAATGTGGGTTTTTTCGTCCTTTTTGCAACGCTTCAATTTTAAACAAATGTACAATACCGTGATATATACCGTGATATATACCGTGACTAAAATTATACCGAGGTATACATTTTTGGCCATATCGCCCACCCCTAGCTGTGCATACACCCAAAGTGTTTATGAGAACTTGTGTAGAATGTGTATTTGTACCAGATGAGTTGTTGGATGGTGACACACTTCTCTCCAAAAGTCATTGAAATTCAGTGTTTTTTTTTAATGAAAAGCTCTGAAAGAGCAGAGCAGAGCAGAGCAGGGCAGGAGAAGTCTGTAGCCAATGTGCTTTTCATGTGCCTGCAGGATCCCAGAGGGTTTCCCTGTAGAGCCCGTCAACAGCACAAGTTAACCAGCCATACCAAGAGGCCGATTAAGATCTCAGACTGTGTCACGGGCGTTGTGTTCTCACTTTCATTCAAGCAGGCCTTCAAATGGCTGAAATGCCCCGTTTTTAGGGCACGCCACTTGCAGTTCACTGCTTTTCGGTGTACACTTTCTTCAGCATTATTCAAGCCAATGGAAAAAGAAAAGGGGGGAAAAAAGAAACAAAAAAGTTAGCCTTTGTACTTGCAGAAGTATAAGTCTTGTAAATCAGAACATTTCAGCTAGGTAAACTTACAAAGTGCATATTGTTTTTCGGCCTGGTTCTCTTAGCTGTCTGTGTGTGGAGGTGCTCTGTTGACTTTTGCCCAGCGCTGCCTCCGTTGCACTGTGGGAAAGCAGTATTGCAGCAGAGGCAAGAGCAAGCAGGCTCCTCTCTCCTGTTGCCTGAGCGAGCAGCTACGTGGCAGTCGCGGATCGGTCAGCGACTCCAAACTAAGTGGGTTTTACTGCCTCCTGGCCCACTGCCTAGTTCACATCCAGATGGTTGGATGAGAGTTTTTCTTTTTTTCTTTTTCTTTTTCGTTCATTCGTTTTCTCCCCCCACTTTTTGGCAACGTCACACAGCTTCCTTTGCTATGGCTGTAGGAGAGCATATGGAGCAACCCAGACTGCTTCTCATCAAAACCAAAAGTTCCCTTGGAGCCTTGGCTCATTATCTTGCCCATTTATTTGTTTGTTGACTTTGATTTTGGAAATATTGAAAACCGATAAGTGTAAGGGTGAATGGAAAAGTTTTACACGAGAGAGCGAACTTTTGAAGTTGAACAGTCTCCCTGTAAAAAACTCATTTTGGTATTGCCCATTTCCTCTTCAGCAATATTTGCCAAGAGCTGAACGAGCACTGCCTGAATACTGCTGAGTTGTCTTTTGTTGCAGACATATTCACTCAATTAGACTGACAGTGTGCAGAGAGAGAGAGACAGACAGAGAGAGAGAGTTCTCTTGCTACCCTTTTTCTGAGAGATTTGGGGGATAAAAACAAAGCACTGGCTGTTTTGTTTTGTGAATGGCCTGTATTTAAACATCTATGGATCTGACTCATGAAAACGGATGAGGTGGTAACAGTGACATGGGTGAGCAGGACGTTGTGATGCCATGCAGCCTGCCCTCTGAGGATGTCGTTGGGCTGTAGTGTTCCCTCATCAGTGAGTGTTCACAGACAGGCAGGGTTGCAGAGATCAGGGTTGCCAGATTGGGCGGTTACCCACCCAATTGGGCTGCTTGAGATAGCCGTCTGCGGGTAAAAACGGTAAAAATCTTCCACGGAAATCAATACAATTTGTTGAAATTGGGCGGAATTTAGCGCCTCCAGGCGTTTTTTGAGCACCGTTTGGGCAGCATTTGATCACACACATCTGGCAACACTGGCAGAGATGCCCATGGCAATGGGTAGGGAAATCGGATTGGAGGAAGCTAGGCCTGGGGCTGGAGTTGGAGCTGGAGCTGGAGCTGGTGATGCTGTTTGGAAGGTTGCCCACCACAGCCTGAGCACAATGGCTCAGCCATGCCTGTTTTCCTGCCAGAGTGCCCTTCCAGGCAAGTCAGCCTGACACTCCCAGTCTGTGTTCCTCCCTGCTCTGTCTTTTTTTGTGGAATGAGAAAGAATTGCATTGTTCGCAGCCACCGCCGGCCGCACGCTCATTTTCATATATCAGCATCTCGAATGGTGTTTTTTCCAGACACGTACAAAAACAGAGCGCGTCGCATGATAATTTGAATGGCATGGTTTTCGCACAGACTAAAAAAAAAAACACCTCAGGGCATGAGCACTGTCCTGTCCCATCCTGCCCTGCCCTGCGCTGTCCTGTCCTATCCCTGTGCCCTTGTCCACCACAGACATACCAGCTGGCCCTGTCTGTCTGATAACATGGTGATGGACAAATTGCCCCTGAGCCCTGATAAGAAAAAGAACAAGGACCTTTAATTAACAGGGATGCTAATTCGAGGCTTCAGTCGCGGAGAGGTCTTTTCTCTGCGCTGCTTTGCTTAGGAGTGGGCTTGAAAGAGGAGCATTATACAGTTGGGGAGGAGGAGAAGAAGGAGTTGGAGGAGGAGGAGAAGGAGGAGGAGGAGGAAGAGGATTTGGGGAGGAGGAGGAGGAGGAGGAGGAGGAGGAGGAGGAGGAGGAGGAAGAGGATTTGGGGAGGAGGAGGAGGAAGAGGATTTGGGGAGGAGGAGGAGGAGGAAGAGGAGGAGGAGGAGGAGGAGGAGGAAGAGGAGGAGGAGGAGGAGGAGGAGGAGGAAGAGGATTTGGGGAGGAGGAGGAGGAGGAGGAGGAGTGCAGCATTCCGACAGTGTAGGGAGCAGCAGGCTCTCCAGAGCCAAGAGACCCTGGCAGCAGAAGGTATGGGACGTGTGGAGCGAACTATGCAAGGAATTATAATTGCGCCGCTCTTCAGAGGAGAGCCTCTCCTACGTGGCTAGGTAGAGCAGAGGGGTTGGTCTTGAAAGAACAAAAGCGTGCTGAAGTGTGTGTGTGTGTGTGTACGTGTGTTCGTGAATGTGTGTGTGTGTGTGTGTGTGTCCGTGCGTGCGTGCGTACGTGTGTGTGTGTGTGTCTGTGTATGCGCAGGGAGCATCTCAAGCAGAACATGAACTGAACCCACTATTTCAAATCATTTTGCTTTGTCATTTCACATTTTTGAGTCTTCCTATAATCTTCAAGCCACTAAGACACAGCGTTATACATTTGCTGTTACCAGAATGGCAATGATCAAGTCGTAGTGCTGTTATGTCATAGTATTGTAATACTATGGTAGTTAACGTGTCAATGGCTATCACAGCGTGCCACAGGAGGTACAGCGTGCATTAACCCATTTTAACCTAAGCCCTTTTTGGGAAAAGGTGTCCTCTCCCTATTAAAACCTAAATATCTCAGCCTCTGAAGCACATAAAAACATGAAATAAGTTGCATTTAAGCTAGAACCTTCATTTTTTCACTAGAAATTGTTCATTCAGCTCTAACATACCCATATTTTTAGTACAACAGCTCAAATCTCAAGAACCTGAATGCAGCGTATATGTCGCTCCAGGACACAGTGGGTTAAGGGGCAACAAATTCCTCATTTGTTTTGTGCAACAGCCCCCCCTGTCATATTTAAGCCATTCCAAGTACAAAGTTATCATACGCCAGTGCTAGGCCTGTTGTTTTGTGGGCTTGATGTCACAGATCCTGGTCCCCTGGCTGGGTGCACTGTAGATTAGCTGTACCTACATGCACTGTACCATGTCAAGGTGCGGTGGGCAAGCAAGCAGGGGAATCCCCTTCAGATAAATTTAGCACCCACTGTGTAGAGGCAGAAAGAAGACTTCACCCACCCTGGGAAGAAAGACTCCATGCCGAACAAAAGCCTTTTTGGAGGAAAATTTGAGAGAGGGCTGGGGGTGGGGGAACTTTTCAGACTTCTCTAAATGACGTATTGTAGACAGCCCCTCTCTACCCNCCCCCCCCCCCCCTTATACACACACACAGATTCACACACACACACACACACACACACACACACACACACACACACACACACAGACACACACACACACACAGACACACACACACACACACACACACACACACACACACACACACACACACACACACACACACACACACACACACACACACACAGACACACACACACAGACACACACACTCCCTTCATCTGCCAATAACAGAGAACCTAGTGTTGCTGGCTCAACAGACCTGGGCCGTTGCCATGTATGTGTATGTGTGCATGAGCATGTGTGTCTGTGTGTGTGTGTGTCTGTGTATGTCTGTGTGCGAGTGTGATAGTGTGTGTGAGCGTGTGTGTGTGGGTGAACATTTGTGTGGGTCTGTGTGCATGTGCGTCTGTGTATGTCTGCGTGCGAGTGCGATAGTGTGTGTGAGCGTGTGTGTGGGTGAACATTTGTGTGGGTCTGTGTGCATGTGTGTCTGTGTCTGTGTATGTCTGTGTGAGAGTGCTATAGTGTGTGTGTGAGCGTGTGTGTGGGTGAACATTTGTGTGGGTCTGTGTGCATGTGCGTCTGTGTGTGTGCATGTTGTGTGTGTGTGTGTGTGTGTGTGTGGGTCTGTGTGCATGTGCGTCTGTGTGTGTGTGTGTGTGTGTGTGTGTTCCATGTTGGTTGCTATGATGACTTCTTGACAACGGGGTGGAGAAGCAATGGCTTCCCGCCCCGCTGTCCTCGTTTCTATCCAGTCCGCTTCCGGGGCCGCTCTCAACTCACTCAGACAAGTTTCCCGACACGACCCGAGCACTTCCCAGTTCCCACACAGCTGCTAAGCCCAGCTCCCATTGTGCCTGATCAGATAACCTGCTGCCTGGCCAAAAGATCGACATACTTTTGTGTTTTAAAGTTGTTCGGTTTTTATTGTGCGAGTGGCGCCCACTGTGGACACCAAAACAGCCGTAGATTCCTTTTATTTCCGCCATCAAAAGCAACACTGTCACAGGTGTCAGGTTGTGTTGTGGTGTTATGTAATCCTGAAGTTTGATCCTGGGAATCGGTTAGCCTACTTTCCCTGGGTGGACTCGTCTTTTGTTGCAGCCTTTTGACAAGTTTCTTCTTCGGTCCCCAGATCGTTGTTATTTCCATGGAAAGGAATTTCCATAGAGGTCTGTGCATAGAGAAATGTGTGTCAAACTTTCCCTGAGAAGATATTACCATAATTGACTAATGACCAGAGTGGGGTTGGCGATAATATCATACTCTGGGTTTTTTCTGAAAGGCATGCAGATCAAAGGCCTTGTAATAAAGGAAGGAGCGGTCTGTGGGTTTAAATAGTAATCAAAGCCATCTGGCAACCATCTTTCAACTGTAATAGGGGATGTGTTTTGTTTGTAGTGTAGCACACCCTGAGCAAGGCCATGTCACCTGTGAGGTAGGGCAGGTCACCCTAACTGTTCAGCCGTCACATTGGAACATATGAGCCTTAGGCAGGCCCGCATTTTATTTTTCGCCCATTAGAAAGGCTTCGGTCTAGAACACTCACGCTTTAGAGCATGCCCAGTCCCAATTGTTGTTGAGAACACATTATCCCATTAAGACGCAGCATTATAAATTTGCTGTTACCAGAATGGCAATGACCAAGTCCTAGTGCATTACTAAAGACCCTGTGTTTGTTATGTCATAGTATTGTAGTTCTATGGTTGTTAACGTTTACATGATGTATGTACCACTGGAGGTACGGCGTGCATTAAGGGGCTACCTGAGGTGCAGTTTTGTCTTAGTTTCTTTTGTGTGAAGTCAAAGATGCGTCCCTCTTGGTCGAAATGTAGCGAAATGAGTGGTCCTGGGGGCCAGAGGCTACAGCGGTCTGGGCCAGTTTTGGCCGGGGATGAGTAAAGTCAGGTTCCCTATGAGTTCACCGGGAACGCAGCTGTTTGCCTTCGCAGCAAAACACCTGCTGGCCGAGAAGGCCAGTGTGAGTGTGTGGCTCTTTATGGTGCTTGATCTGTTCACCTCTGAGTGCTGTGTTCATGGCCAGCTGTGCAAGGGAGAAAAGAAAAGAGAGCCACGCAACGCAAGACTGTGCATTTGTGAGGGTGGTGTAGAGTGGTGGTGGAATGGGAGGGAGGGCATTTTATGTCCTCCTAATGCATGGAGAGAGGTACAGTAGATTAGGTAGGATTTGCTGTGCTCCCCCCACTAGGGCAGGAAGGAGCTCTGTTCACGTCTCCCTAGCACCAAAACAGATGGTTCCCTCTGACAGAACACACAAAAAATCTCAAAGTTTAAGATTACCAACCTTCCTCCCCAGTCTTCTTCTTCTTCTCCCCCTTCTTCTCTTTCTTCTCCTTCTTCTTCTTCTTCTTCTTCTTCTTCTTCTTCTTCTTCTTCTTCTTCTTCTTCTTCTTCTTCTTCTTCTTCTTCTTCTTCTTCTTCTTCTTATTCTTCTTCTTCTTCTTCTTCTTCTTCTTTTTCTCCTCCCCCTCCTCCTCCTTCTTCTTCTTCTTCTTCTTCTTCTTCTTCTTCTTCTTCTTCTTCTTCTTCTTCTTCTTCTTCTTCTTCTTCTTCTTCTTCTTCTTCTTCCTCCTCCTCCTCTTCTTGTGTGGAGCTGGAGAAAGCTAAGCAGTAATCATAGTGGCCACTGCTCACTCGTTCCTCTACATCTGCCAAGGCCAGATGGTCTGCTGGAATGCAGGAGTTGTTTCCCAGGCAGGCGGGCGGGCGGCTGGGCGGGCAGGCAGCAGCAGAGAGAAGGAGAGGCGAGGCAAGAGGCAGGCAGGCAGGCAGGCAGGCAGGCAGGCAGGCGGGAGTACGCAACTCACTCTCTTGGACCTGGCGAGGTCAGAGCCGCTGTCTGGGTCTGCCAGCGATAAGGGGGCATAAACGAGGGAAGGTATGGAGCTGAGGAGGATGGAGGGAGTAGAGTAGAGGGGGAGTGGGGGGAGAGAGAGAGGGGAAGGTGTGCTTCCTGTTCAGAATGCTGTGACTCTGGCCCTCATTACACACTGACTGCTCTTTTTGTTTCCTATACGGTGTAGAAATGACTTGTCTTCATTGGGATCGCAATACGCACACACAGGATGATTATTGTTAAGTTTCAGGAACATTAGAGGAAGAAAGACAACAATAGACAGTTAAAAGTGAATAATTCTAAATATCTAATCCTAAAAGTTCCTCTTGCATAACTGCCTAGCTGTCTACAGTTAACACAATAAATCAGGTGATGTGATAACACAAAGGTGATGTATATGACAGTGTAACAGCAAAGGCAATAACATGGCCAACTTAGATCAGCAAAAAAGAAACATCTTGAATACGACACTGTTAGTCTGAAGAGTCAAAGGTAACTACAGCACCTGTGTGTGTGTGTGTGCGTGTGCGTGTGCGTGTGTGTGTGCGCACATTCTGATACATGTCACATTGTGAGGCACGAGTCAGACCACATCTTGTAGGCATAAAGGATCAAAGGATCTGTCTGTGTTTATGTCTAGGGGAGGAAGGCAGAAAAGTGATGTCAGACACCCATAAAACCTGTCAGATTAGTTCTTTATCAGACGGCATACAGTACACACAGAACGAACACAACTGCAGCGGCAGCACCAACCAGCTTTTATGTCCAGCATTTTTATTTCTGAATGTCTCTGTAGCAGTCTGTGTCTTCATGTAGATGCTTGCCCTTTGACCTTTTATGTGTACGTTGAAGATATTCAAACTTGGGAAGAGCAACGTGAAGACACATACATTCAGGCTCTGCCTGAAAATGCCTTATGAGTTAAGGGAAGGGCTGCTCAATTATGAGAAAAATCAATATCACGATTATTTCAGTCAATATTGATATCATGATATGTTTAGACAATATGTTTTTTAAGACAAATAATTGGGCTACAGAATTCACTATCTTCCCTCCCTTCAGCAGTGTGAGTGGAGGGCCACAGAGAAACACACAGTGGTGTTCTGCATAAGTGTTTGGTAACAAGTCTGCTCTGTGCTCGCAATGGCTCAAGTTGAGGGGCATGTATCGCGCTTAGTGAAACCTACCTTAGGCAGTATAGAGACGAATGACAAAAATATTGTTTCAACTCGATATTGTGAAATTTGATATTGTTTGACAGCAATATTGATATCACGATGTATAATTCGATATATTGCACAGCCCTAGTTCAGGGCTTCTCTTGTTGCTGGAATGACCCAAGAGCAAATTTGTTGATGGTAGCTCATTTTCCCCCCAGTATGAGAAAGGAACAATATTGGACTGATGGGTCAAAACAGCTGTCTAGACGCTGTGTCTGGACTGGACCGTGTGTATGTGTGTGTGAGAAAGAGCGAAGGGCGAATTGTGTGTGTGTGCGAGTGTGTGTGTGTGTGTGTGTGTGCGTGCGTGCGTGCGTGCGTGCGTGCGTGCGTGCGGGCGTGCGTGTGTGCGTGCGTGCGTGCGTGCGTGTGTGTGTGTGTGTGTGTGTGTGTGTGTGTGTGTGTGTGTGTGTGTGAGAGAGACAGTGTGTATGTGTGTGTTGGTGGTTGTGGGTGTGTGTGGTGTTTACTAGATGCATGTTTATGTGACTGGGTTGGGCTTGACATACTGACTGACCACCTCATTAATCTTGCTTTTATTTGTCCGGTTCCTCCTTTGTTGCCTCTCATGAGACTACAGGCACGCAAACACTGTGACAAACACACACACACACACACACACACACACACACACACACACACACACACACACACACACACACACACACACACACGCGCACACACACACACACACACACACACACACACACACACACACACACACACACACACACACACACACACACACACACACACACACACACACACACACACACACACACACACACACACACACACACACACACACACACGCGCACACACACACACACACACACACACACACACACACACACACACACACACTGATCACAGCGTTCCAAAAGCCACAGGCTCTTCCATCCCAACAGATTAGATACAGCCTGATTGTTCACGCATTAAGGCCAGATCTCTCAAGGAACTGCTTGCAGAGTGATGGAGAATGCATGCTGCAAGGAAAAACATGCATGTGTGTTTTTGTGCTTGTGTTTCACACTATTTCTCTGTGAGTCTGTACGTGTGTTTGAGTTAGTGTGTGTGCGTGCGTGTGTGTGTGTTTGTGCGTGTGTGTGTGTGTGTGCGTGCGTGCGTGCGTGCGTGTGTGTGTGAGTTGTCTGTATATGGCACTACTAGGTCCCATTCTTCATTGTGCTGTAGTTAATTGCGCAGCGAGGCTGGGTGGGCAGCTGCTGGGATGCTCAGTGCCGCCGCCGCCACATCTGTGCCTGCCAGGACCAGCCCCTGTTCTCTCACACACACACACACACACACACACACACACACACACACACACACACACACACACACACACACACACACACACACACACACACACACACACACACACACGCACACTCTCTCTGTCTCTCTCACGGCCTCGTGTCCATGGGTCCGGCCCCCTTTCACACGCACTGGGCCCCACAGGGCCAGGCGGGCCTGGAAAAGAGATTTCACATCTTCCCTCGTCCAGCATTTCTTTCCAATTTCACAATATTTGCGGGGGGGGGGTTGATGCTCACTGGTTGCGTTCTCTCTCCCCTCCCTTCCTCTAAATATCACAGAAGGGGAGAGCGAGAGAGCGAGAGAGCGAGAGAGCGAGAGCGGAGGGGGCATCCATCCCCTACCACCCCCTCCTACTATAGTGTGCCCCTTTTTTCCATTTTTCCCTCCTCGCTGGCATGCTGTGATCTCTATGCAGCTGGCATGCAGTGATCTATTGTCCATTCAGCCGTGCCTCTTAATTTCGTCGGCTTAGTGGAATGTGTAGCAAGAGATCGCCCTCCGTGCCGTCACGCCTCTCACCTAGACCAGGTGGGCTTACGTTACAGCAGTCTTCCTCAAACTTTTTCAGATCGAGGACCACTTTGTCCCCCCAAAAATGTTCAGGCACCACCTGTCAACCGAATTGACAGTTGACGGGTGCTAATTTGACACTGCTAATTTCAATGCAGATCACTTCTTGTTTACTCACATGTATTATGCGGTTATTGTGATGAAAATAAGACTTGCTATGCTTATCTTTGTAGTAATGTTACAAATATAGCCTTCTGCTAGCTTGTCTTGGAAAATTAGAAATCCCCGTACGGACCACCTGAGCTGTGTCGCGGACCACCAGTGGTCCCCGGACCACACTTTGAGAATCACTGCGTTACGCGTTACACTCACGGTAGGGACACATAGGAGGCGAAGCGAAGAGAGGCGAAATCCAACCGTCATCAGGTTGTCGCGGCGAATCAAATGGAATGGAACAGTTATGTTGTCGATTTGATTGGGCCGCGTCAGGCGAATTCGCTCCTCATTTGCATAACATTAAACTTTCTTTGATAATTTCGCTTCGCTTCGCCCCTGTTCGCTTGCTTTCGCTTGCCATCGATGAATGGCAAAGTTCGCAAATTCGCTTGTATGTGTCCCTACCGTAAGACCTTCCCATGGTATCCATGCAGCTATTCTATGAGATTGAAGAGAGAGGGTCCGAGGCACTCTGATGAAGTCCGTTAAAAGTCCTTATTAAGTCATGGACATCAAGTTCATGATATCAATGACTTTGAACAGACTTCAGAGTGCCTCTGCTCTGACTGACCCTTTCTCTTCACCTCAGGTTTGCCTTTTTCGATACCGATGAGCACCTGAAGATTTTTTGTGACTAGAACTACCCCCACAGACACAACGTATCCTCTTTCTCTATTCTATGAGGTTGTTGAAAAGCAAGGATGTACTGTAGATCGTTGTTTTTGTCACACAGCTGCTGGAAATTTCCACTCTGGCCTCGGCCGACGAGGTCCCCACACCATCTTCAGTTGAGAGAGATCACATAAAAGTCGCTCAGTGTGACATTCCTCAAGTTTTCCCTTCCTGAAAGGGACAGAATTAGACCCGAAAAGACCACTGAGTCTCAGTTGGTCGGCTGGTTCCGCATTATTGTGCAGCTGAGGGGAAAAAAATGCTCCCGAAAAGAGGGGAAAATCGCTGATCCTGCCATTTGTCCAGGCCAAGTCTCGACACGTCGCTGTGCAGGCACTCAGGAGTTTTTTTCTCTCCTGCAGAATGATTGGTATGTGCTTCGAGGTAAATGGGCTGTATCCGCTATTCCAAGCTATGTGTGTATGTCTGTGTCTGTGTCTGTGTCTATGTCAGTGTGTGTGTGTGTGTGTATATGTCAGTGTGTGTATGTGTCTGTGTGTGTGTGTGTGTGTGTGTGTGTGTGTGGCGTGTATCGCGTGTGTTTCTGTTTGTGTGCGTGTGTCGCGTGTGTGTGTCGCGCGTGTGTTTCTGTTTGTGTGCGTGTGTCGCGTGTGTTTGCCGCGTGTGTTTCTGTGTGTGTGTGTGTGTCGCGTGTGTATGCGCAAGTAGGTAGTAAATCCACCCCTCCAGGGCATGAGTATCTTAAGTGAATGCCGCACTTCACACAACGAGTCACTCTGTCAGATCTCCCCTGTCTCCCACTGAACCGGCATCACCTCTGGCCTCCTCCGCTGCGGACCAATTAGATGCGTATCATCATGCCAGCCTAAGCATGTTTCTTTCTCTCTCTCTCTCTCTCTCTCTCTCTCTCTCTCTCCCTCTCTCCCTCTCTTTCTCTTTCTCTCTTACTCTCTCTGGCACTAAACCCCTCTCTGATTAGAGCATGAGTGCTTCCTTCCTTCCTCCGACGTGGTCTGGTCTGGTCTGCTAACAGATGCACATCAGATACCAATACCAATAAGTGCTGCCTTGGAACCCCCCGTGGCGAAGCCAGGCCCCCACTCAGTGTCCATTGTTGCTCATTAGTGTCATCCCTGACGCCAGGCCTTCTGACAGGGGGAGCCAAAGAGGTCAGCTGTCCCAGGCCCAGAGAATGGAGTGGCCCAGAATTGGGACCCCATCACATTGTAAGTATTGAGGTGGGGGCCTGTTCAGATTGTTTTGTCCCGGGCCCAGCAAAAGCTGTCAGCGGCCCTGCCTGACGCTAACACTCATGCTGAAACAATCGTCCACCAGGGTGGCTCTGATGCCTGTGCTGCCTGCGCCTCAAAGCATGGAAACTTTTGTCCTCGGTCCGCCACAGATATTTTCGAGTGTGCAGCAGAGATTGAGAGAGAGAACGAGAGGCAGCCTGTGCGATTATTAGCCACACACCCCCGGCCGGCAGGCACTGAGTCCCCCTCTTCTTCCATGGAGGTGAGTCTTTCAGTGGAGCCGGGGCTGACCGGCCGGGACAAGAGGGTCTCTGTCTGGCTGTTAACTGAGGAATAGTGTATTACATGGCTCACGGCAGCCCTTCACCTATCAGGTGGACGGTGCCGTGCCGCACAAGCTCCCCTCTGTTTAAAACGCAGGGAGTGCAAAGAGTTTGTTTCCCTCTTGGAGGTTTATAGTCGTAACCGTACTACCAATCATAGTGATGATAATATGAGTGTGTGTGTGTGTGTGTGTGTGTGTGTGTGTGTGTGTGTGTGTGTGTGTGTGTGTGTGTGTGTGTGTGTGTGTGTGTGTGTGTGTGTGTGTGTGTGCGTGTGCGTGTGAGTGTGTGCACGTGTGTGTGTGGCATGGAATTGCGCACAAAATTACCTCTGTGTGTGTGTTCCTGGCTGCACTATATTAAAATACGTCTTTCAGTCATATTACAAAAAGTCACTGCAGAAAATACTGGCTGAGTGCAAAGCAACAGAGACACTTCTCTGCAGTAAGTAGAGCGAAGGAGTGTGGTGAGTGAGTGAGCCTCCTCCTTCGGGGAGCAGCGCCTGTGCCAGACCATCCGGGAGGCCGCCCGGGCGGCAGGAGTGACTCCTCTGCAGTAGGGATGCACAATATATCGAAAAATGTATCGATATCGCGATACGAAGAGTGGCGATATGTGTATCGCAAAAATTATAATGATGATGATAAATTAATTATCGATAACAAGTAAAACTTTTCTGTGCAGTCCAATCACTAGCTGAATGTCAACAAATGCGGGAGAAGCCCACCGCGACCAAAGCCGTGCCCCCCCACACAGACCAACAAATTAGTGACAAGAAAAACACTCAGCTGTAAATATCGCTTCTAAATATCGTTAAATATTGTTATCGAGGCATTGCATGCTGTTATCGAGAATCACATTTGTTTCTGATATCGTGCAGCCCTACTCTTCAGTACCTCTGTGACAGAGCTCTGTCACGGTGCTTGAGTATAGCACTCTGCCAGCAAGCCATGGCAACAGCTCAGATGCTTTACCAAAGCAAGTCAAGCTGCAACTTTTAACCCCCCCCCCCTCCCCCCCTCCATCCCCTTAGAATTTGGGTCGGACGATTTGGGTGGGGTGACTGCCTTTTTCCCCCCTTGGTTCAATGCAGCCCCCCACTTCACCAAGACCTCTGATGGCAGAAATGTTAAACCTGACAGCCCTTCAGCTAAACATTTCTGCCACTCTTGAATTTGAATTTGAATGTTCAGGGAAAAAAAAACATTTCAATGCACAATGCACTTTTGAGTGGAGGGATCTGATGTCCTTGAACTCCCCCGTTGAAGTAGTTGCCCATTGAGAGAAAAAAAAAAACAGGAGGCCACCCAGTCCAGTCCACACCACCATTTCATCAAAGATGGTCCCAGGCACCAACTTTTTCTCTGGGTTTCTTTTCTTTCTTTCCATTTTTTCCCCTTTTCTCTCGTTGCCCCCTCCCTTCTCTTTCTTTTTCTTTCTCACTCTCACTCCTCTTTCTTCACCTCTTCAGCCCTCTGAGTTTAGAAAAAGCTACAGGATAGAGGATTTTTAGTTTGAACAGACCTGTTCAGACTTGAGAAAGACAGAGAGAGAGGGAGATGGAGAGAGAGAGAGGGAGAGAGAAAGAGAGAGAGAGAGAGAGAGAGAGAGAGAGAGAGAGAGAGAGAGAGAGAGAGAGAGATATGGAAGGAGGTAATGAAGGGAGGGGTGCACGCAGCAGCAAAAGCAGACTGAGAGAGACGAGAAGAATTCCATTCCTGCGCGGGGTCCACCGTGGCTGCCTATATGACATATCATTACCTCAATTACAGGGAACTGTCATGACTGCAGCGCCCATCACGACCAGGCCACCATGGAAACAAGCTGCTAACGCGGCTGATGCTAGCCCACCTACTTTCATGCGGCCCCAAGTGGTGGTGGTGTTTTTTTTTTGTTGTTGTTGTCTTTTTTTCATTTATCCCTCACTGCATTGCCTTTTCACTGG
>NC_085872.1:22539501-22542001 GCF_034702125.1 Engraulis encrasicolus | reverse complement strand
AACAGGTAAAGCTCATGTCTCTCCACAATTTTCCCCCTACTTCTCTCTCTCTCCCTCTCTCTGTGTCTTTCTCCCTGAATGTGGACTATTATGTTGCTGGCTCCTCTCCCCTCGCCTCATGTGGAGGCCTGCGGTTGGTGCTCTTACAGCTGCTCAACATCCGTCTCTCTCTCTCTCTCTCTCTCTCTCTCTCTCTCTCTCTCTCTCTCTCTCTCTCTCTCTCTCTCTCTCTCTCTCTCTCTCTCTCTCTTTCTTTTTGTTTCTCTCTCTCTCTCTCACACTCTACACTTTCTTTTTGCTTTTCTCTGTCGCTCTCTCTGTCGCTCTCTCTGTCGCTCTCTCTGTCGCTCTCTCTCGCTCTCTCTCGCCCTCTCTCTCTCTCTCTCTCTCTCTTTTGCTCTCTCTCTCTCTTTGTCTCTCTCTCTCTCTCCCGCATGCTCTCTGTTTGTTTTCACTCTTTCCTTCCCTTTTGTCCTCTCATCTGTTTCTCCGAGGCTGTTCTCCTCGAGCTACAATAGAGGATGTGTCACAGCACAGCAGCAGTGCTTTACTTCGTTTCTTTGAACATGAGCTGCATAGTGCAGTGTGCTGAGGCAGTGCAAAGAGAAATTGAACCGGACATGTAAATTTCTCATTGTAGATGTGGACTTTTTGGAGGGCCATTTGGCCTTTTGATCCTGTGGCTTAGATGAAAAGTTAAGCGTGGAGGGGAATTCTGGCCTTGTTCAAGTCAATTATGCCGTCATTGTTTTCTTTTCTACAGCTTCTTTTATAATACAAACATTTATCCAAAAAGGGGTGAATTGATATTAGTTCTAGTGTGTTAACAGTAATAATAAACTCTCGTCAACTCTAAGCCCGTTTTCGTTCCATATTCCTGCGTGCTGTCAGACGAAGGTGTAACCGCAGAGACCGGAGGAGTTGCTTTATAGGCCTGTGTCTGTCGCCTCTGTGTTCGCTGGAACCGCAGAGCGCTGCCGAGAAGCGACGTGGGCTGTTGTTTTTCAGACGGCAGAGACAGAAAGAGAGAGAGAGAGAGAGAGAAAAGGTGACGGCGCCCCTGACGTAGTGGCGCTGACCAGTGTTTATGATTTGACTGCCATGTGCCACAGTGGCCTCGGTGTGAGAGACTGAGAAGGGGAAAGAAAGAGGGGAAGCAAGGATGAATGACTCGAGAACAGAAAAGCAAGAAGGGCAACAAAAGGCGCCAGTAGAAATAGGCCTTGCTGGAGTCTGAGGCCTATAATCTGCCATCCAAAGACGACTTCTCCTCCTCCTCCTCAGTCCATCTTGCCAGTGTTGGCTTTTTTTCACTTCTACACCCGCTTAACTCCATCTATCTAGCCCTCCTCCACCGCAGCCACCCCCTCCTCTCCCTCCCTCCCTCCCTCACCTCTCATCCCCTCTTTTCCTGCTTGTCTTCCCCCACTCCTGGAGACGTGCCGCCTCACAGGGTGACATCTTACTACAATTACACCTCGCCCGGCCGGCCCTGAAGATGGAGAACACAGACACATTGCCTCACTCTCCAGGCACGAGTGGTGACAGGCCAGGCAGGCAGGCAGGCAGGCAGCTCCCTTTGAAATCTGCAAGAAGGCACTGCAGCGCACACTGCTCTCTCATCTCGCAGCAGCACCAGCAGCGTGTGTATACGTATATGCCATCAGGACCCTCTCGAGGGCAGGTGTCAGCGTTACGGTCTCAGGACTGAGCGGATAATGTGTTCTTTGTGTGTGTGTGTGTGTGTGGGGGGTGGGGGGGTGAGTCGAGTCTGTGGTTCTGGTGTTAGCTTCCTCCAGTCTTGTCTCCTCCTCCTCCTTCTCCTCTCGTTGAGCGGTGGCATATTTACCTCTCTGGGCCTTTTGTGTCGGTGGTGATGTGGTGAGCCAGTAGAGACAGTGCGGCAGAGCACAGGAAACAGCAACAGAGTGAGGAGTGAAAGGCATTTCGGAGGGGTGGAACGGTTTAATTAGCTTGTCAGTGATATTTAGACATACAGTACATTTAGAGGAGGAAGCCTCCATGTTTTATCGGCTGTTTCAGGAAGAGTGGGTCTGTTGGCACGCTGCGGTTCAGACAGCCAAATAGGCAGATTGTTGCGACACTGTCTCTCTCTCTCTCTCGCTCTCTTTCTCTCTGTCTCTCTCTCTCTCTCTCTCTCTCTCTCTCTCTCTCTCTCTCTCTCTCTCTCACTCACTCACTCACTCACTCACTGTCACACACACACACACACACACACACACACACACACACACACACACACACACACACACACACACACACACACACACACACACACACACACACACACACACACACACACACACACACACACACACACACACACACACAGATTTCACCTACCGTAATAAAAGCATGTCATTACTGTCCCACTTACCCTTAGAGATCATTATCTACGTGACTGAACTCCGAGTCTTTTCAGTCTTTCCTCAGATGCGCCTTTGAAGCAGGCGCTCCGCCCTCTTGCCTTTGAAGAGCA
>NC_085872.1:22524501-22534501 GCF_034702125.1 Engraulis encrasicolus | reverse complement strand
ATGCGCACCTCTTGTCGTCGGCCTAATCTCACCTTATGGAGCGGCGTGCAGGCTGCTGTGCTGTGCCGTGTCTGTGCTGTGCTGTGCTGTAGGAGGCCTGTCGCCTGCCCGCGCCCGCTTTAGGGGTCTTACACACCAGGGCGGTAAAGCGTCGCGGAGCGGCCGCGTTTTTTACCGGCGTCGGTGAAAATACATTGAAACATATCTGTCCTTACACACCAACCGGCGGTAGTCGGGTGTCAGCGGCTCAGTGTGAAAGGCTGAGAAAAACACACCGGCCGAAACTAAGCAGAAAGGCCACGTTCGTCCCGCGACCGTTCCGTTCGGCTTTGGTATGTTTGTCCCCTTATGTAAGTGTGAGCTCATAGCACCCAAGGTCTCACCCGCCTGCCTGCCCGCCTGCCCGCCTCTATGCCTGCCTGCCCACTTGGAGCCTACAGGCTAGGGATCAGCAGCCACTGCTCTCGTCCGGCCCACTGACTCCATGAGCAGTTAGCAACTAGCCTGATTATCATCGACTTTCAAATCTCTTCGAGCAACGCTGAAGCTGTTGCGTCACTAGGAGGGCACAGCCTTGCTAACTAGCAAGCCCTCCTCTGCCGTCCCCATGAGCAGTTAGCAGCCTCTACTCCTCTGCCGTCCCCATGAGCAGTTAGCAGCCTCTACTCCTCTGCCGTCCCCATGAGCAGTTAGCAGCCTCTACTCCTCTGCCGTCCCCATGAGCAGTTAGCAGCCTCTACTCCTCTGCTGCTTATGAGGTGCAGTGCCTGCTGTGTGCAGTGTCACTCGTTTTGATCTACTTTCACTGTCTGTCACGCAACCCCCCAACTCTGCCTCTGTCTCTGTCTCAGTCTCTGTCTGTCTGTTTCTCTCTCTCTCTCTCTCTCTCTCTCTCTCTCTCTCTCTCTCTCTCTCTCTCTCTCTCTGGCTTTCTGTCTCTGTCTTTCTCTCTCGCTCTCCATCTCTCTTTGTTTCTGTGTGCCTCACACTGTCTGCCTTTGAGTGTGGGTTGGCAGCTCTTAAAAAGGGTATTAATTACCTCTGGGTTTGTTGCATCATCATGCCACTGTGTGTGGGCAAGACATCCTCTTTTTTTCCAACCCCCCTTTGCTCTTTTTCCCCTCATTTTCGCTCCGTTTCCTTCCCCGCAGCACGTACTGTACAGTCCTGCGGCTCTTGTGTGTGCACTGTACCTTAACTCTTGCAGCGATGGTGGCCTTTGCAGTACAGTACTACACTAGGTGAGGGGGTTCATCCTTTGGTCTTTGGTCTGAACTCTTCCACGTCTGTCCTGGGCTGGGACATGCCAAAGCTGCCAACAGAGTTATCTGAAAGGCTCACCCAATACAGACATTGAAAAGAGAACCCAGTTCTAATCGGGGCCCCCTCTCTCCCTGGGCCCGGGACAACTGATCTCTTTGTCCCCCCCTCAGTAGGTGAGGGGGTTCATCCTCCACTGTCTTTGGGTTGAACTCTTTCCACGTCTGTTGGCAGCTTTGGCATGGCCCAGGACAAAGTCATCTGAAAGTGCTCACCCAATACAATACGAAGATTGAAAAGAGAACCCAGTTCTGGGCCCCCTCTCTGCCTGGGCCCGGGAGAACTGATCTCTTTGCCCCCCCCTGTCAGCTTCCTTTGCACGGTCCTGAGACCTCAGCACTGCATTGGTTGCAGAACACTGTGTCTTTCTCTGCTTTCTGTAGTCATTCCTCTGAGCCTTAATTACTGATGGGACTCGCGGGGAGATGATACACATGACTATGTCTTCCTGTGTTGGAATGCATGTATGTAAAGCATTATACACATAGATAAATGGAAGGCATTTCATGTAATCAAAGAAGTCTTTTTCTCACATTCTCTCCTTCTGAGAAAACGTGATCACTTCTCTCTCTTTCTCCCTCTCCCTCTCCCTCTCTCTCTTTCTCTCCTTCTTTCTCTCTCTCTCTCTCTCTCTCTCTCTCTCTCTCTCTCTCTCTCTCTCTCTCTCTCTCTCTCTCTCTCTCTCTCTCTCTCTCAGCTGAGTCTGTAGCAATGGGGAACATATGTCTCTCTGCTGGGATCTGAAGGGCAAGCTGGGAGTGAGGCTACACGTCACCCTGCTCTGATAGATAGCAGAGAGAGAGGGAGAGAGGGAGAGAGGCAGATAGAGAGGGAGAGAGGGAGAGAGAGGGAGAGAGGGAGCAGGAGGAAGGTCAACTCAACAGCTGACTCCCCTCAACCTGTGTGCTTTTTCGATGAAGTCACAGCGGAGAGGGTGGAAAGCTAAATGGTTAACAGGATATCACTCAACCATGATCAAACCACTTCCTTGATGAGAGTGGGTGACCTGCTGACACTGATTAGCCTGTTCGTTTGGGATTGCGGCCTTCGCAGCGTGGTGGGTCTGGTCTGTAGCAGGAATCTCCCAAGCAGCTGGAGACCCAGCCTTCTTCTCGCTCTCGCTCTCGCTCTTTGTCTCAACCCCTCCTTCGCTTCGCCTTGTCTCTCCATCTATGTCTCTCTCTTTCTTATGTCTTTCTCTCTCTCTCTCTCTCTCTCTCTCTGACTCTGACTCTCTCTCTCTCTCTCTCTCTCTCTCTCTCTCTCTCTCTCTCTCTCTCTCTCTGCCGTCATCTCATTGTGCGCCCCAGGCAGTCTCAGAGGACCTCCAGAGGCCCAGCTGAATCACTGGAACGGGTGGCTTCGTTCTCCCAGTCGCGTCATGCCGCTGTGCCCATTCCTTCCTTCCTCCCCCCCCCCCCCCCTCCCCTCCTTGTCTTTACCCCCCTCCCTCCCTCTCCCTCCCCTCCCCTCCCCCTCCCCCTCCCCTCGGCACTCCTCTCCTCCTCTCCTCTTCCCCTGACATGCTGCTGTGGGCTGATAGATGGGTCTCAGCGGAGCTCGGGGAGCGGGTGCGGGTTGCTCTGGAGGGGTCTGGCTGGCCCTGCCACGCGTTTCGTCATGGTCCTCCCCTCTGCTTCCGCAAAGACTCATTTCCTGTGGGGTGACTACTGCCCAAAAGAGATCCCGAGGGACAGTGCTGTGTTTGTGTGTGCGCGTGTGTGTGTGTGTGTGCGCGTATGTGTGTGCGTGCGTGTGTGTGTGTGTGTGTGTGTGTGTGCGTGTGTGTGTGCGTGTGTGTGTGTGTGTGTGTGTGTGTGTGTGTGTGTGTGTGTGTGTGTGTGTGTGTGTGTGTGTGTGTGTGTGTGTGTGTGTGTGTGTGTGTGTCTGCATGCGCAAGCGAGCATGTGCTTTCACTGGAAGAGAGAGAGAAAGTTCTGTGAACAGAGAGACCTCTCCCATTTTTCCGCTTTTCCCTGAAACGGCTGGCCTGCTGAAGGCCAAGAAGCTCTGCTGACTCTTGTTGCAGTGAACAGGGCCGTAACCAGATATTTTCAAATACCGAGGTCAAATACTGTGTGCTGTACAGTCTACTGTACATTTAGAATGCTTCAAACACTTCAGTCAAACTCTTCTTAAGTTTGTTGTCATTAACCTCTTAGCGCAGCACCATGGCTCTCTGTAATGTCATAGCAATGCTGTTGCTGATGATGTAGTTAAGCATTTTCAGCAAGTGAATAGGGTCGCCGGCGACCCCTGCTGCAGTAAGAGGCTACTCACTGCCTTGAGGATGAATGGGGGTGGCATATTTAGATTGAATTTGTTCATTGCTGATCATATATCGATTTTCATCATAGATAAATTTTGCATTACTGAAAAAGAAAGTACAGAGGACATGACCTCTGTGTCCTCAATGGTAGCTACGGCCATGGCAGTGAAGGTTGTTTTTGAGTGCTTCTGACTCATACTATCCCCTCTTCCCCCCTCTTTCACCCTCCACACCCCCCCCTCCCACACACACACACTCTCTCCCACCATCAATTCCTTTTATCTCCCCCTAGGCTTCTGTTCTGTCACTCTCCACTTCATTATAATCTCATTACAAAATGATATTGCGGCTAAAGCTACCATATGTTACATGCCTCATTAGCAGTGATATCCGCCCTCTGTGAACGTGCATATCCCCAACCGCAAGCCCCTTAAGTGCATAACAATTGCGTTTCGATAAACACTGTTTACCTTTCTTTTCTCACAGTGGTTTCTCAATTGTGCGTGCCGCCTGTTGTTGTCTGATACTGTGTCAACTTTCTGGTGATACTTTGTAATCGTGACCTGATTATGTCACTCAACCCTGTAGGCACAGTGTTTGCATTGAAACAGGTTGCAGCATAGCTGAGAAGAATGTTTAACTTGTTCATTGCACAGTACTAGTTGAAGTGAGATTTGTTTTCGTGAGGTTTGAAGTGAGGGTTTTGTTTGAACTGTTGGGTGACTGTTTGTTCTTGTTTTGTTTTTGTTTGGTTTTTTTTTCTCGCAGGAGGGCAGTCCAGGAAATTTCTCCATGAATGTACGTCACAATGATGATGACAGACCAGATTCCACTGGACCTGCCCCCACCTCTACTCAACGGGGAGGTGGCCCTGATGCCACCCATGGTTAATGGAGATGGATCTCAGCAGGTGCGGTATACACAAACACAAACACTCGGCCGAGTTGCGAGAGAGCGTCACTCACACCACTCAGACGAACAGATCCGCATTCTACTAGACTTCAAAAGGGGTCAGTACAGAGTGCATACAGAGTCTTGCATCACCATGTGCACTAGCACCACGTTTATCGCCTTTAGGGGAGCGTACCTATGTTCCCCGGGTCCTATGTTCCCTGGGTCCTATGTTCCCCGGGTCCTATGTTCCCTGGGTCCTATGTTCCCCGGGTCCTATGTTCCCTGGGTCCTGTGTTCCCCGGTCTTTGTATGGGACCGAGCAACTTAGGACCCTTTTTCTTAAACAAGGGTACTATGTCCCCGCATTGTACGGTATGTATCTGACAAGGGGATAAGGCCCAGGATGCTGCCGCATGCATATTTCTTGCGGTATACACAAACACACTCGGCCGAGTTGCGAGAGAGCGTCACTCACACCACCCAGACAAACAACAGCTTGCTGAAAAATAAGCCTCAGATCCGCACTCTGGTAGTCTTCAAATGGTCAATACAGAGTGACTGTGTCTTGCATCACCATATGCACTAGCACCACGTCATTGCCCCTTCGACAAACTGGCAAACACATGCCAAACTGAATAACACTGACACCATTTGGCTAGGACATGACGGTAGGAGTGTTTCTTCTCTCTTCTTTGGTATGGATAGGGACACAAATAGCATGCATGCCTGCCTTCGAAGTCCCATAAGGAACCAAAAAACATGTTTTGTCTGGTCAAGTGCCATTGATCCGCGCAGTATATATATCCTTATTACACCTACAAACACGCATCATTAACATAGACCCCAGAGCCCGAAAAAAGATTTGAAGTCTGGTAGAGGCTGACCAAAAACTACACACAATAACAGCTCTCTGGCTTGTAAGATGCCTCCATGGAACATAGTTGAGTGTTGCTGAGGTGTTGTAGAAGGGGTGTCACGAGATACTGCACAAGGAAAGGAACAGTTGGTCTGCAGTAGGGGTGTAAATAATTAGCGATTTGAATCGAGGCGTCGGTCCTACTGCCCCTGATTCAATTAATCGATTCATCCACAAGAGAATCGATGAATCGTTATTAACCGATTAATCGGTTTTTGTAATAATTTTGTGAGGCATTTCATTTTGCTCAATAATACTGACCATAATAAAGATGCTCCTCAAATGAAATGCATGCAGATATTTCAGCTTTTGTTGATTTATTTAACATTTCAAACATCAATCAGGCCAGTAAGGTAAAAAAAAAATGAACCAGTGATTTGAATCGAAACGAATTGAATCGAATCGAATCGTGGAGCATTCTTAAGTATCGAAAGTAATCGAATAGCAGACCTAAGAAATAGATATCGAATCAAATTGCCATGAAGGCAGAGATTTACACCCCTAGTCTGCAGGTGTCTACAGGTATGTAACATCAAGCCTCATGTTGAGCTAATGGATGGGGACAGAAACACGGAAGCAAGACCAGCACCAGGTCAGAACAGAAAGGCGAGGTAGCTGGGGAAAATTTTATAATTTGAATGTCACGATGATGGCTGACATTTTTTCACATCTCTATCGTTGTCTTTTGTATCTTTTCTTTTCCTTCACTGTAGCTGTCTTTTGTGTGTGGGCCAGCGGCTGTGTGCTGTGGTCATTACAGACCCAGGTCTATATATGCCACTGTGGTCACTACAGACCTAGATATGCCACAGCCACTGTCCAGCCAACATAAAGCTTTACATTTTTGGTCTTTGAATGCTGGCCAGAGGGAGAGATGTATGCATGTGTTGTCAGTAAGTCTGTGGGTTGTGTGCATATGTGTGTGTGTGTGTGTGTGTGTGTGTGTGTGTGTGTGTGTGTGTGTGTGTGTGTGTGTGTGTGTGTGTGTGTGTGTGTGTGTGTGTGTGTGTGTGTGTGTGTGTGTGTGTGTGTGTGTGTGTGTGTGTGTGTGTGTGTGTGTGCGCGTGCGTGTGTGTGTGTGTGCGCGTGCATGTGTGTGTGTGTGTGTGTGTGTGAGCGTGCATGTGTGTGTGTGTGTATGAGTCTGTCTGCATTAGCATGATGTAACGGCTCTGTAGGAATACTACGGTTGGGCTTTCCTCTCCTCAGCAGTATTTCCCTCTCCCCGTGTTCTCCTTGCTCATGGAAGAAAAAAAAAAACAGTAAAGTGTCTCTGTGTGGAGTACACGCTCTGGTTTCCATAGCAACAGCAGCAGCAGCAGCAGGCAGGCAGCGGTGGCGGCGGCGACGTTAGCAGCAGTGGCAGACAGTCTGAGCAGGAAGTAGAAGGAAGGCAGGAGCCCCTTACCAGCTACTCCGCTGCTGCTGTGCGCCGTGCCGTGCCGTGCTGTCAGAGTGGGGAGAGCCCGGCTCTGCTTGGAGGCCACTGCTTGCTGCTGGACTACCGCCGCTGCTGAGCCAGAGAAAGAGAGGGAGAGAGGGAGAGAGGAGGGGGGGGGAATGGGGATGATAAGGAGTGCCTTTAGGATTTTGTCCACATCCTGTCAGCATTACCTGTAGATTACCGGGGTAAGACAAGAGAGCCCCTGCCATGGCTGGCAGGCTCTACCACATCTACAGGCACACGTGCTCCCTCAACAGCCACAGCCTGCCTGCTCAGAACATGATGGTAAGATCGTCATGGCCCGCTGCCACAATGGGGAGACCGGGGTATCAAATAGATCTCTTCCTCCTCTCCTAGGCTTTTTCTTTTTGTTTACGTAGGGATGTGTCTGCTTATTTGCCTGTCTGTCCATTACTATTTGCTTTGGAGCAATTAAGGTCTGGCTAGCGTTTTTATTGTCTGGCAACGGGAAATGTTTTTTTAAAATCTTTTCTTTTCTTTCTTTCTTTCTTTCTTTCTTTCTTTCTTTCTTTCTTTCTTTCTTTCTTTCTTTCTTTCTTTCTTTCTTTCTTTCTGTCTTTTGTTCGTTCTTTCTGTTGGGATTATGAACAGTTTGTGTATATGTGTGGCTTTAGAGAGTTTGGGTATTTATCTGTCACTAAGTTTGTTTCTTTGGTTGGATGCTTGTCTTGTTTTGCATGGGTTCACACACTGGTAGTTGACAGATGATGTGGAGCGAGATGCTTTCTGTCTCTGTGCAGCGCTCAGATGGATATACACCAGTAGTGCTTCCAGCTGCTCCAGTGGCGGCGGGGAGAGACTGTCTGTCAGCTCTCGTCTGTCTCCCAGTGTGTGTGTGTGTGTGTGTTAGGCACTGCGTATTTGGCATGTGTCTGCCCATGTACACAGTGAGATGGAATGAGATGGAAATTTGATCAGTGATGGCTTTTCTATTTTTATTTTTATTATGATTAGTCAAGTCATTATTATTATTATTATCATTATTATTATTATTATTATTATTGTTATTGTTATTATTATCATTATCATTATTATTATTATTATAAGTAGTAGTAGTAGTAGTAGTAGTTGTTGTTGTTGTTGTTGTAGTAGTAGTTGTAGTAGTTTATTATTAGTTTATTATAGTAATAGCAGTAGGTAGTAGTAGTTCTGGTATTATGAGCAATCTCTCATGCTATTCATGCCTTCCATGTCTTCACGCATATGAAGAGCATGCTTTTAAGAGTTGTGTTACTTGTACAGTGTATTGTCGTAGCTTTATGTGACTTTTGCTTTACACTGTGTCTTGTGTGTTCCACAGGTCTTTCTTGTCCAAGTCAATCCTGGGGAAACCTTCACCATTCGGGCAGAGGATGGCTCCCTGCAGTGCATCCAAGGTAGGTCTGCAAAACACTCACTCAGTGCTCCATCCATCCACTCAGCTTTTCTCTCACTAGTGCCTGCACACTCCTCCCCATCCCTCTCCTCAGGGAAGCCGGCAGCGGGGGGGGGGAGGGGGGGGGGGGGGGGGGGGGGGGGGGGGGGGGGGGGGGGGGGGGGGGGGGGGGGGGGTCAAAGGGGTCAGTTGTTCGGGGCCCAGGGAAGAAATGGGGCCCAGAATTGGGTGCTTGTAATGGGTGGCGTGAGTGGGTGAGGGGGTGGGGTGGGGGCCCTTTCAGATGATTTTGTCCTGGGCCCGGCTAAAGCTGTCAGCGGCCCTACCTCTCCTCTCCTCTCCTCAGCCCCATACCTCCACTTGAGGCTCATTCTCAGGTCTCCAGGGAGCCGTGCCTCTGCAGGTGAATGGGCCGATTGTCTCCCCCTTTACAGGCTCTCTGGGCTGGGATTGAGGAGTGTTGTCCCAGTGTGAGCTCAACCATTACGGGCTGTGATGACGGTTTGATGTGGTGTTCATCGGTGCGTCCTGCTGTTCAGGAGGGAAGCGAGATGTCAGAATGCGAACAAACAGCCGTGCTGCATTGTGGGTTATTTTTGTGGCTTCCATCGGTGGTTGGTACGGATGATTTACCTCAGCAATACTCTGATAAGTACCTCGCGCCGCGCGGCTTTCTCTATCCGCTGCCGACCATGGTGCCACGATGAGAAAGCTCAAGGGGGAAACTTCTTTCACAACACCATGCAGTGCAGCAATGTGCTCATAGCATCACGGGGGGCGGGGGGGTGCATTTTACAATCCATCACACAGGGTACTGAGCCAGAGAGCATGCAGTGCTTCTCAGACCAATGCCATATTATGGCTTAGTCAGAGCAAAGTGCTCAGAGCAAAGACCTGGGAGGCCCAGGGATAGGAGCTATTTGTAACCTCCCCACTGTTAATGATAAGAGGTTGCTTTTCCAAACAGGTCTTGTATGTAGGTAGGGACTTTCTCTGGATGTTTTTTTTTTCAAAGCATGTCATCAGTGAATGTGTCCTTGGGATTTCTCTTCAAACCATGGCGCAACGCAAATATTTACCTGTGGAGGCGGTCGGTCGCCTTTCACCCGGTAATCTCCTGCCTCAAGTGCCTGTTTGCGTGCGGGAAGATTATTGCTCATGTTTTCCTACACGGGGTGGAATGACAATGGATATTTAATGGCTTTTATCTGCTTGTAGGTATTTAAACACTCAAGCCTTCCCTGCATATATGTCTTTCCGCCCTCTCTCTGTCTCTCTCAGTTGACTTCCTTTACTGTGTGTTTTGTGTGTGTGTGTGTGTGTGTGTGTGTGTGTGTGTGTGTGTGTGTGTGTGTGTGTGTGTGTGTGTGTGTGTGTGTGTGTGTGTGTGTGTGTGTGTGTGTGTGTGTGTGTGTGTGTGTGTGTGAGCGCGTGTGTGCGTGTGTGTGTGTGTGTGTGTACGTGTGTGTGTGCTTGACCGACCATGACCATGACTAAGCTTTTTTAAACAAACCCAAAGATCCAGCTAGTAAGCACACAGGCTAATGATCTGGAACGTGCAGTGGAAGGTGTCTCTTGTCCTCTAATAATGAAGGGATGAACAGATAGATGGACGGACGGATAGATGGCTTGACAGATAGATTAAATTCATATATAGACGAAGAGAGAGACAGATGAAGAGATAGATAGATGTATAGAGAGATATACCTCTGTCCAGACAGGAGCCCCCAGCCCGTGGTCTAATCAGACACATGTGTCAGT
>NC_085872.1:22517001-22519501 GCF_034702125.1 Engraulis encrasicolus | reverse complement strand
TCCGCGTTTGTTTTGCTCCCGTCTCTCTCCTCCTCCTCCTCCTCCTCCTCCTCCTCCTCCTCCTCCTCCTCCTCCTCTCTTCTACTCTCTCTCTTTCTCTGCTCTCTCTCTCTCTCTCTCTCTCTCTATTTCTCTCTCTTTCTCTCTCTCCTGCTCTCTCTCTCTCTCTCTCTCTCTCTCTCCCTCTCTCTCTGTCTCTCTGTCTCTCTGTCTCTCCTCCTTCTACTTCTCTCTCTTGCCTCACTTTCTTTTGCTTCAATCTCAGATTTGTCTTCTCCTTCTCAAATATAGTTTTCTGCTTTCTTTCCTTTTTACCTCTTTTCTTTTTTTGTCAGTGGTGTCCTGTTTATTTTGGCTTTATTTGTTTGTGTCTTTCTTTCTTTCTCTCTTTGGTTTTACCTTTCTGTCTTCCTGTCTGTCTGTCTGCCTGTCTGTCTGTCTGTCAGTCTTTCTGCCTGTCTGTCTGTCAGTCTTTCTGCATGTCTGTCTGTCAGTCTTTCTGCATGTCGGTCTGTCTGTCTGCCTGCATGCCTGCCTGTCTGTCTGCCTGCATGCCTGCCTGTCTGTCTTTGTTGTCTTACCTTTGCCTTTCCCCTGTACGTGTTCCCCTCCTGCCACTTGCCTGTTTGTGGTGCGTCCCCACAGATAAGATCTGGCGCACCGCACAGACTCATGAACTGGAGGGAGATGTGAACACTGTTGTGAGCTCGAAACACATGCATTAAACCTGTCATCGCTCACAAGTGATCAGATGCGCCTTCTGTCATTCCCTTTTGGATGAAAGATTATAAGATGTCGACTTGTTAGTGTCTTTGTTGTCAAACAGACTGTCTGGAATGCAGAACAGGAATGCAGAACAACGTAAAGACAGCACATGGCTCAAAGCGTTTTCATACAGCAAATTCAACATGTCCCAGCAATGCAATTCATATGCTATGTATAAACAAGGTACCATAGCCAAGAAATGTATCCATAGCTTTCAATAGGTACTTCAATATACGTACACTAGCAGCTAGAATGTTATTTCATAATAGAAGATGTGAGATCCTGGACAATTTAAATAGCAATGCTGTATAGGATGAAAAAAATAATAATGCCGCATCAGAAGCAATTTTAGACACCATGTATGTGTAGGAAATGGATGTTATTGTGTTTTTGTGCAGGAAAGCAAACAGACACAGATGACTTCTCTGCCATAATTGCATCAGACGAGTCACTCCACTCATTTGTGAACTGTAATTTTGCTGAGATGTGCGGAGTTCTGCGTCTGGAAATCAGATTTAGATTCTTCAAGTTGTTTATTTGTTCTTGATTTAAATGAGTTTAAAATGATTCTCCCAAAGGAATGAACATTAATATAACTGTGAAACGTGACAAGAAGATTATCTGTTGAGAGACAGAAAGAGAGCGTTTGTATGTAATTTTGTGCATTTGTGCTTGCTTGCCTGCATGTGCCTCTGTGTGTGTGTGTGTGTGTGTGTGTGTGTGTGTGTGTGTGTGTGTGTGTGTGTGTGTGTGTGTGTGCGTGCGTGCGTGCGTGCGTGCGTGCGTGCGTGCGTGCGTGCGTGCGTGCGTGCGTGCGTGCGTGCGTGCTTGTGTGTTCGTGTGTGTGTTTGACTGAGTATAAGTACAGACTTAAACAGGACAAAAGACTGCTTGTCCTTAGCAGTGGGCAGTTTCTATTCTACAGAAGGTCAGCTATCTTTAGAGTGCTCTTCTCAATGGTCATTGTACCATGTCATGAGTGACTGTCTCAACTTACCTAACACTTACAAGGTCAGGCTTGAGCCTCCCGTAAAACAGTTGCATTTAAACACATACGAAGAGAGAGGGGAAGGGGTTGGAGTAAGAGAGAGAGAGAGAGAGCAAGTTCTAGAGAAGGTATACAGCGGTGCCTTTATGCTGAAGGTCCCAGTGTTTACGGTAAAGTGCTGTCCTCTCGCAGTCACTTGACTGGACCGAGTGGGTGTTGAGCTGTGACCCTGTAGGGGATAGTGTGTCCCACACAACACACTTACACACTTTTGATATGCACTCTGCTTGCACTTTAAATGCATGTATGTGTATTATATGAGTACTGTATTGCCTCATTTCCACTGCCGGTTTTCTTTTAGGCCTACAGCTCGACACAGTGCGACTCAGACGCCAATTTTTGCTTTTCGAATGGGCATGACACAGCTCAATCATAGACCAAAAAGTGGCAGCCGAGTTGTCGAGCTGTCGGCATGCCAGAAAACTGGCAGTGGAAAAGAGGCATATGTGTACTGTCTATGTCTATACTGCCCATGTTTATACCTTAACTTTTGTCTATGTCTGCATGGGAAAGTAAAAAACTTAATTTTAATTCTTTGAATGACCAATGCATGTAAAAAAAATTGACAATAAAGCCGACTTGACTTGACTTGACATCTCTACAATGACAAAGTCTAGTCTACAGTGGACTTCTTTGGGCGGAGCAACAGCTGCCGTGCTGGAAATTTCTTCACAAATTTGCTGTAGG
>NC_085872.1:22507001-22512001 GCF_034702125.1 Engraulis encrasicolus | reverse complement strand
AGAGAGAGAGAGGGAGAGCAAAGGAGAGAGAGAGAGAGAGAGAGAGAGAGAGAGAGAGAGAGAGAGAGAGAGAGAGAGAGAGAGAGAGAGAGAGAGAGAGAGAGAGAGAGAGAGAGAGAGAGAGAGAGAGAGAGAGAGAGAGAGAGAGCATGCCTGGTCCTGCCTTCTCTGCAGACATTCCTGCAGGTACGTAGTTCAGTGTCTATGATCTCCCCTTCCCAACCCAGCACCGTAGGGGAGGAGGGCAATCCAGAGACACACCATAGCTCCTGGATGCACAGGAAATTCCACAGTGTTCATTCAACACTTATAGTGCGAGATCAACACCATAAGTGTTAAAATCAGACTCCATGACTGTTCATTTCACACTGCAACATTTACTGTATGTCCTCCTGAAGAGGATGGCCTCCTCTTTCTCTATTGAGGGAGGCGTTGGAGGCCCCCCCATCGGATACCCCGGTCACTGTGCTGCCCACGTGGCTGAAGTCTAGACCCAAATATCCTCTTCAACTTGGGACGAAATTCCTCATAAGCTTCCTCAATCTGCAGGGAAAGTGCAGTGTGTTCATAGAGCCTCTCTCTTCCTCTCACAGGTTTTTTTTCCAAGCCGTGGAAAAAAACACACACACATATACGTATGTATATGCTCATACTGTACATGCATGGTCCCAGAAACACAAACACACACACACACACACACACACACACACACACACACACACACACACACACACACACACACACACACACACACACACACACACACACACACACACACACACACACACACACACACACACACACACACACACACACACTTCTGTAATCTAGGTCCTCTTTTCAAAGTGTCTCATTATCAGTGTGCCGATGACAACCACTCAGCTTTTGGTCATCATTATCTCTCCTGCCAAACAGTCTTTTATTGTGTTTGTGCCGTCCTTACTGTCTTCTCTCTTTTTATTTTGTCCTCTCTATCCATTCTCCTCCTTCTCCTCCTCCTCTATCCATTCTCTTCCTTCTCCTCCTCCTCTATCCACTCTCCCCCTTCTCCTCCTCCTCTATCCATTCTCCCCCTTCTCCTCCTCCTCTATCCATTCTCCCCCTACTCCTCCTCCTCTATCCATTCTCCCCCTACTCCTCTATCCATTCTCCTCTATCCATCTCCCCCTTCTCCTCCTCCTCCTCTATCCATTCTCTTCCTTCTCCTCCTCCTCTATCCACTCTCCCCCTTCTCCTCCTCCTCTATCCATTCTCCCCCTTCTCCTCCTCCTCTATCCATTCTCCCCCTTCTCCTCCTCCTCTATCCATTCTCCTCCTTCTCCTCCTCCTCTATCCATTCTCCTCCTTCTCCTCTATCCATCTCCCACTTCTCCTCCTCCTCTATCCATTCTCCCCCTACTCCTCTATCCATTCTCCTCTATCCATCTCCCCCTTCTCCTTCCCCTCTATCCATTCTGCCCCTTCTTCTTTCCATCCATTCTCCCCCTTCTCCTTCTCCTTCTCCTCTATCCATTCTTCCCCTTCTCCTCTGCCCTTTCTCCCTCTCTTCTTCTGCACTGTGTAGAGCACGTCCTCTCTCTCTATCCCCCTGCCTGCCTGCCTGCCTCTCCCTCGGACTCCTTACGGACGGTCTGAGTGCGACCTGGCAGAGGGCTTCCTTGCTTCCTGCTGCTGACGTGGCTCCAGCTAGTCAAGGCTGCAAAAAGACCGGCGCTCTTCTCTCCGTCTCCCCTGGCCTCCCCTCGCTCTATCTCTTGTCTGTATCTCCCTCCCTCTTTGTCTCCTTTTTCCACTTCATCCCTCTTTCACTCACCCTTATCAGATCAAACTCAGTCACTCTTTCACTCACTCGTTCATTCATTCACTCACTCACTCACTTTTCACTCACTCACTCACTCACTCACTCACTCACTCACTCACTCACTCACTCACTCACTCACTCACTCACTCACTCACTCACTCACTCGCTCGCTCGCTCGCTCCTTTTTCTTTCTCACTCATTCACTTTCACTCTCCTGTTCTGTCCCTCTCTCAGTGAAGCTGGCAGGCAGGCGGTCGAGGCTTTGCTGTCCTCTTATAAAGGAGTCAGTATTCACATCTCTACCCAGCTCTCAGAAGACAAGCGCACTCGCTCTCTCACATACTGAAAGCTTCTTTTGCTGCCTGGCCTGGTTGGCAGGCCAACACTGTAGGCTTCAGTGTGTGTCTGTGCGCCTCTGCGCACGCACGCACTCACGCATGCACGTTTGCGCGCGCATGCACACACGCACGCACACACACACACACACACACACACACACACACACACACACACACACACACACACATATATACACACACGCACACACACACGCACGCACACACACACGCACGCACGCACGCACGCACGCACGCACGCACGCACGCACGCACGCACGCACGCACGCACACACACACACACACACACACACACACAACCATCAAACTAAGAGGGAAAGGGAGAAAGACATAAATTCAGTTGTGGAAATCAACAAGCACTTATTTTCAGTTTGAGGGTTCTGCTGTCTGCCCTTGTGGCTTAATACTCTAGTCTCTGTTCCTACCTGTGTGCTCTGCCTGCGTGCAGCAACCTTAGGGTATACCATTCACTGCACTACAGCACAGCACAGCACAGACCCACAGACAGTTCTCCCATATGACTACGTACTCCCAAAGTCCCCTGGCTCTACCGGCCGCACACATCTTTGGGTATTTCTCAATGTGAAGTGTCTTAGCCTTGCTAGGATGAATAACGCCCATTTTTTCACAAATTTCACCAATGAGTATCCAACGACTAGATCTAAGTGTAATTTATCATTGAATTCACCGGGCGCAAGAGGGCATTACTTAGCTAGGCTAGGACACTTCACTTGGAAAATACACTTTCAATAATACCCGATCAGCGGCTCTCTCAATGTGTGTCCGGTGAGGTCTGTACGGCCTGTCCTGAAAACAGAATGAAATGTAACAAGCGAAAATAATATCTTCAATCTTTATGCCAGCTTCTACAAACTACATATGTAAGAATATATGTGTCTATAGAGCTGTCAAAGGCCAACTGAGAGGAGGGTTAAGACTGTTGGGGAGGCCGGCTGGATGGGAGAGCATATACACTTAGTAGTCTACAGCAGTGTTTCCCAACCAGGGGTACGTGTACCACTAGGCGTACGCGAGAACCAGGGCTCTAAATTAACTTTTTCCACCACCAGCCAATTTGGCTAGTAGACATTTTTTCTTACCAGCCAAACAGAAGGTCAACTAGCCTTTTTTTTATCTCGCCAAAATAAACTAGGCTATGCGTTAGGCTATTTTTTTTTTATTTTTTTTTTAACCATGGTTATTTTATTAAACTATTTCCAAAACACATAAACACTGTAGGCCTACATAGGCCTAATTAACATAATAAGCATATTATATACACTTTTGAATTATTTTTTTAACTTCTGCTTTATATTTACCTCTGAAAACAGTGAATCACATCACTCAAGCCACACAACAGACCTTTAACATAGCCTACAACCAAACACACAGCCAAACACTACAAAACCTCACATCTGTACACTCCAAGGAAGGAGAAGAAATAAGAGGAGAGAGGAGGAAAGGAGAGATCAACACACACACACACACACACACACACACACACACACACACACACACACACACACACACACACACACACACACACACACACACACACACACGGGTATGTCTGTGTGTTTATGTAGCCTATATGCTGCTATAGACACCTCCATTTACTCCAGGAGCTCTTCTCTATGCGCAACAAAATGACAAGAAGCATGCTATGTTTAACTATCACGGAAATGTCGCCGTTGGCAGTTTTTTGGTTATTGATTTTTTTTTCACGTAGCCTACTTGCACTACTTGCAAGGTCTGCTCTTCTTTCCGATGGAGTGGGCTTTCCAACTTAAGTTGCGCCAGGACTGAAAGCATTTCAGAAGACAACTGACAGCTACGCGCACACTACTCTGACAGATAGTTATCATCCTCTGCCCTTGTCGCAATTTCTTTCCACAACCACTCCTTTTTAAAAAACGTCACTACTATTACTGTTATTATTACTAGTAGGCCTATTCGCCAACACAGAATCTTGCTCTAACCACCACCACAAAACATACAAAACAGAAGTAGGCATAATCCGCGTCATGTTATAACTCTTCGGTCAGGTCCTCGCAGCTTAAAAAGGCAGCCTGTTAGAGAAAGGTTCTGTGTCGGTGAGTGCTAATAGTAACAGTAGGCCTAATAGTGATGTTAAAAGTGGTGGAGCGAAAGCGACAGAAGCAGAGGAGGAGAGTTGCCTGTCAAAATAATGCGAGCGTAGCCGACAGTAGGCTGGTCGTCTGAAATGTTTTCTGTCGTGGCGCGCGCAACAGCAGCATGGAGTAGCCGCTGCCAGAGCTGTTTCGGAAAGCCCAGGGTGGGATGCTACGTCATGACGGTAGTGTTTATGGGTAATGTAGGAAATCTCGCTGTATCGTTGCCATTCAAGCAGCGGTTTACCGTTCATAATTTACTGTACTCGGGCGCTACTAGCCAAATTGGCGGGTAGGTAATTTTTTCTACTAGCCAAAATTAATTCTCACCCGTGTTTGGCGTGTTGGCGTGTGTTAATTTAGAGCCCTGGCGAGAACACTGCAGGGGGTACTTGGAAAAATGTTATTATTATAACAAATGTATGGAGCAGTCACATCAGGACAGAGAAAGCGATATAGAACATGAATTAGGGGGTACTCATGGCAACACTAAGAGGCTTAGGGGGTACGCGAGACAAAAAAGGTTGGGAAACACTGGTCTACAGTATGGAGGAGCTGAAGGGCTTCTGCTAGCCCCCATGGCTGCTGTATAGGGCCAGAGACGGGAGGTCCGATTTGACTTTGGACAGGAGGCATGGACAGCACTGGTGGCCTGTGTGCACTGCACAGACATTACACTGGAATCAGACTCATGTGCAGCCACCTGTTAGG
>NC_085872.1:22494501-22502001 GCF_034702125.1 Engraulis encrasicolus | reverse complement strand
TTTTGATCTCTCTCTGAGTGCTTTTTTTTCAGACAAGACACACCAGTCCTTGATCTTGGGGCTTTTCAGCCTTTATTGGTTTTTGTGAGACACGATAGTGAAGGAGAGACAGAAAGTGAGCTGGGAGAGAGATGGGGAAGGACCAGCATAGGACCCGGACCGGGAATCGAACCCGGGTCGGCCGAGTGGTAAACGTGTGCCCTACCATATCAGCCACGGTAGGGCCATGATTTATCTCTTCATTTAACCTGATTTACTCTCAACCCTAGTTGAGGCCCCTGCTGCTGTGCAGACACACAGAGACGAGGACGAGGGAAGAGCTTGGAGTCCCGAGGGACCTGGAGGTTCGGAACACTCTCTGGCACGGCAAAGTGCGTGTTTGTGTTCAAAGGACACCTGCCAGCAAACCATCTCTCAAATGGCCAGCATTGTTTGAAATGGGGCCCTTTCGTGGGAGAGTACTGTACATGTGTGCAGAAGGCTCCGTGTCCCCTGTCACATCACATGTCCTGCAGACACATGAAGTTGGTTGACTCTGGTTACCTGTGTTGAAAATTGAAAAAGAGCATAACTCTGTGTGTGTGTGTGTGTGTGTGTGTGTGTGTGTGTGTGTGTGTGTGTGTGTGTGTGTGTGTGTGTGTGTGTGTGTGTGTGTGTGTGTGTGTGTGTGTGTGTGTGTGTGTGTGTGTGTGTGTGTGTTTTGTGTGTGCGTGTGTGTGCGTGTGTGTGTGTGCACAACAGTGAATGCATCTGTACACATCCCCAGACCACGCAAATGTGTGCAGCATGTTGAAAACTGTACATGTACTGTATGACTACTTGATGGTTTGCATTTCCCTGGTGACTGATATCAGTATTGGCTGACCATGCTGTAGTGTTGTTTAGACTGGCATTCCTGCTCAAAGCCAAATCACATGTTCTTTTACCTTGTCCAGGATGGCGTACGTGTTCATATGCCTAACACCTGGTGTCAAGCTGCATTCCTATGAATTCACATACGCACACATCCACAGGGCCGAATGAAGATGGCATAGGGCCCCTAGGCTGCAGGTTTCTGTGGGCCCCCCCATCAGGCAAATTTAGCAAGACAAAAAGTATATAGACAGTGTCATAACTACAAGCTAGGAATTAAGGATAACATGTCTACCAACTCTGCTCAACACACCATTTGGATTGTCCAATATTGCGTCTTGTCACAATTCTGCAATTTTCACTTTAACCCAATCAGGGGCCCCACGGCAGGTGGGAGCCCCTAGGCTACAGCCCTCTGTAGCCTGTGCGCTGATCCGGCCCTGCACTTACACACGCAAAGCACAGATGCTGGAAGTACACTATGGAAGTACACGTGCAAGGCTTGCTGTTGGTGACGGACATGAAGTCATGGCTCTTTGCAATGGGCTTTGAAGCTCATTGAAGCCGCACATTTCTAATGGCCACGTCCTTTTCACTTTCGTCACCCTTCCGTTTCCTCCTTCTTTCTCACTCTCTGTTCTCTCCTTTGATTTTTTTCATTCTCTTGTGCTAAAATCCGGATGCAAAGTCCCTGCTGCATTAGCCTACAGTACCTATGTTCCTTCATGGCTTTATGGAAGGTTTTCTAAAATGAGCAGCGAGAGTGAGAGACTTGCCTGCAGTGTTGCCAGATTGGGCGTTTATCCGGCTACTTGGGATGACCGTCTGCGAGTAAAATCGGGAAAAATGGGCCATTTGGCGTTTTTTTTCTGCCGTTTTGGGCCCATAGAAATCAATGCAATTTGTTGAAATTGGGCGGAATTTAGCGCATTTTGGCGGTTTTTGAGCACCTTTTTGGCGGGAGTTGATCAGACACATCTGGCAACACTGGTTGTCTGTGCTCTGCAAAGACATGGAAACAGTTCATGATGAGCATCCCTATAAAACTAATAAAGAGACCATTAAAGCACGGCCCTCTAAGGGATGAAATGCTTTGTAGTATCTGTCAAGGTGGGAGGGTGAGAGATGCGGTATGTGCAGTCGGTGTGCTGTATTTTGATTTGTGTTTAAGCAACGTGTGTGAGTGTGTGTGTGTGTGTGTGTGTGTGTGTGTGTGTGTGTGTGTGTGTGTGTGTGTGTGTGTGTGTGTGTGTGTGTGTGTGTGTGTGTGTGTGTGTGTGTGTGTGTGTGTGTGTGTGTGTGTGTGTGTGTGTGTGTGTGTGAATGCGCGTGTGCGCGTATGCGCCTGCGCGTGTGGGGCTGTGTGTCTGTGCGTGTACGTGTACGTGTACGTACATGTACGTGTACTTGCATGTGTGTATGTCTGTGTATACGTCTGTGTCTGAGTATGTGTGCATGACTGTGTGTGACTGTGCGTATTTGTATGAGTACATGGGTGTGTACATACACACAAGCATGCTTGGTTTCTGTGTGTGTGCATGTCTGTGTGTGTTCAAGTCTGTAGCTGATTTTGGCATGGGCGTGTAAGACCTCCTGTCCTGGTGTTGGCTCTTGTCTTAATGAGGGAGTTGAGTTATGAGGTTCCTCTCTCTTCCTCCGCTCTCAGTGGGATGTGAAAATACACTTTAAACTCCTGCAAAAAAAGGTCATGGATCACGGAGCAACCTCCCGGAAGGCTAGAGCCACTCACCATAGGAGGTAGCACTACATGTCTCTGAGGAAGAGGGGATTTCTTGTCCTCAGGGGACCTCCTCAAAAAAGATAAATGCAGATGCTGTCAAAACTTATTTGCTTCTCTTAGTGTAGATAGGCATACATTTCATTACATAACATTACATTACATTACATTTAGCAGACGCTTTTGACCAAAGGGACTGACAAGGAGGAAAAGTATATAGTAAGTGGTCAGCGCAGAGTACATACACACTATTTGCAAAGGTAACAGCAGATATGAGTGAATTCCCAAAGAAATTTTGGAAACTATGGGGGCAGCAGGGATTTTTTTCACGGGGGGGGGGGGTGGGGGGGGGGGGGGGGGGGGCGGTGTCTTCTCACGCGGGCCTTTGGGGGGGGGGGGGGGGTTGTATTCACACAGCGTGAATGCAAAACAATGAGTACAGTATGCCATTGGCGCATGGAGAAACTATAGGCCTGGGCCAACATTTCAGACATTTATATTTTGAGAAATAAGGCTAGTACCCATTTTACCCATGACATGTATAATAGTAGTACATTGTCATTGTCAAAAATGCAGTACAGTGAATCATTTCTGTTTACAACACAGTTTCATTTGTCCCTCATGCAGGGGTCTATATAATGAAAACAATAATAAAACAAAATAGGACCAGAGATAAGAATTTAAGATCACTGTGTGTAATGCATAGACAAAAAGGGTCTAAGAGGGTAGGCTATGCCTTTTCCCCCACACACATAGGCGTACACATTCTACATGAGGGGTGCTGGTCACAGGGCCAGTTTTTCAAAATTCCTTCCATTAAAAGGGCTGAACAACATATTACAAATGTATGTCTATATTCACATTCATTACACATTCATTTCTATATGCAGCCCGATGTCTCCTCTGCTGTGTCAATGAAGGCCTGTCACCTAACTCATTACAACTGTAAAACAAAGCCTGGGGAGTGTTAGTAAACTCATCCCAACTGTCCCTTCTCTGAAGTTTTTTTTTATATTGCTCCCAAACCCAGGAACGCAGGAACTCATTTTGAGGGGGTGCTGTGGTCGGCGGAGGCTCTGGAAGTCCTCTCCCAGAAAAAAAATGTGTTTTTTAGATGCAATTTCCTGCATTCTAATCAATTTTATGATGAAGAATGGCGAATCCCATCTGACTAACTTCTTCATGTTTTATGTAGCCTAACCAAGGATGACTAGATTTTACCTTTTTTTTGTTTAGCATTTCACTTCAAAATTATGAAGTTCTTCTTGCGGAACGGAAACGCGCACCTGTGGAGGTGAGGGCGTGTTCAAGAGCAAATCGTGCTGCCGTGACAGTTTCTCTCTTCTCCATGGGCAGTCTACAATGTGTGAAATTAGTAGAAATACATGACTAGGCTATGCACTTGTGAGAGGTGACCGGGCTTTCAAACAATTTAGATTGTCTTGCAATTGCGACTGTGTATCTCAAGATGCATACGATCAGGACAACTACCCTGTCTCCCCGCCCGCGCATAAAAGCACGCACGACACACAGACAGGCATACTGCTTCCCGTAGGCCTATGTGATTACACTCTGACGGCCAAAGTGTTTGTGCTGTGATCGGCGAGAGAAGTAGGCTAAACGCCAAAGCAGCTCGTGCCATTGCTGGCTATTGATACAGGGAGAGTGTGAAAGCCACCTTTAGTTTGCATTTGACGTAGGCCATAGGCAAAACGGTGGTCAAATCAGCAGCAAGAGGCAAAAGGAACAAATCGCCACCACTACAAAAGTCCAAAACATCTAACAATAGGGCAGCCATTTCACACCGCGGCAATTCAACTTTGGCAACAGTTGATAGACAAGCCACGCACAACATCGGCTGTGCAACAGATTCACCCCATAGCAAACTCCGAGGATAGACTTCACCAGCAATAGGCAAGACCTAGCCTAGGCTACCAATGTGCTACTACGAATCCAATCTCCACCGCAAGGAACAAAAGTCACTTCTTACCTGACACGATGCACAATTTTGGTGACATTCCCTTCTCCCGTCGCACTTTAAATTCACCTAATTCCTTGCTTATTGGTCCGTGTTAGATCACCAAAGTGATGAGACTTCTCTTCACAACAAGTTAGCTCCTCCAATGGGTTTAAGACCGTGTATGTTGATGCATGCCCAAGCCAACATATCGCTGTTAATACCACATTTATTACTACCTTGACACCACAAGCTAAACAAAACAAACATCTCTCCCGCGTCACTGGCTGCACCGTTCTACACCACTGTTCCGGTCTGGTTGGGGTCTAAAAGTTTATCACTCATTTCAAACCAAAATTGCATTCACATTTCAAACTACTTATAAGTATTAAAAAAGTAGAAAATATTCATATTTTGTGTTTCTATTTTAAAATAATGAGGGAAAAAAACTATGGCTGAATTTAGGGTAGGCTATACACAAGTGATGCAGTAGGTAGAAAGGCTATGATGCAGCTGCGTCTGTTGTCCAGCACCCGGAGCACCCCACTTCCTGCGTCCCTGCCCAAACCCAAGTTAACTATAACAACTTGACTAGGCTTTTGATCCCTCTGTCTTTCAAGCTTTTATGGTTTTCTTTATAGGATGTATTTACTCCAGGAGGAAAATGCGAAGGAAATCGTAATTCAAATCGTTTTTAACAAAAACGGAAATCGTTTAAAAAAAAAAAAAAAGTTTTTTTTTTTTTTTTTTACATTTTCGTAAACTATGGCGGCCAAATTTAAACTATGGCGGGCCGCCATAGTTTCCTCAATGTATGGGAAACACTGAGATATGAGTGATTTTTTAGCCATTATGACAAGATTAACAGGGATAGAGTGATGACCATATTCGAGCCCTGTTGCTGTAAGAATTGACCCATGTTACGGTATGCGGAAAGTCGATCATTGAGTGGAAGAGATAAATGTGTCAGAGGCAGTGGCAGAGAGACAAAGCGCCATGTTCACAGCTTTGCATTTATTCACACTTTCGATGGCCAGTCTGTCCGTATATTAGTGCTTTGCTTGTGTGTGTGTGTCTGTGTCTGTGTGTCTGTGTCTGTGTATCTGCAAGTGTGTCTGTACGAGTGTGTGTGTGTGTGTGTGTGTGTGTGTGTGTGTGTGTGTGTGTGTGTGTGTGTGTGTGTGTGTGTGTGTGTGTGTGTGTGTGTGTGTGTGTGTGTGTGTGTGTGTGTGTGTGTGTGTGTGTGTGTGTGTGTGTGTTTGTGCCATGGCAACAGCAGTGCCCGGCACTGGTCTTCCGATTTCCAGTCCGAGATGAAAGGCGGACAGCAGGAAGGAAGTTCGTTATCGGAGTGTCTTGGAAATCTCAGGGGCACACTTTGTGCCTTCGCACGGTTTATCACAGTCCCAATCACCGCCTCATTACAAAAGTAGAGAGAGAGAGAGAGAGAGAGAGAGAGAGAGAGAGAGAGAGAGAAAGAAAGAAAGAAAGAAAGAGAGAGAGAGAGAGAGAGAGAGAGAGAGAGAGAGAGAGAGAGAGAGAGAGAGAGAGAGAGAGAGAGAGAGAGAGAGATGGACAGACAGGCAAAAAGAGGGAGGGGGATAGAATGTAGGGCTTTTTCACTGTGCCACCAATCAAGAATCACCATTTCACCAAACGCCAAAGCTCTCTTGTTTTAGCATCCATTTTTGTATTGCCAGATTCCCTTTAATCATCGTGACCTTGTGGCCTGACATTCTACGTCCATGTCTTTGCAATCATAGCAGAGCCCATCTGAGGAGGGGAGAGATCAGGTTTGTGTAGCCCTTTGATCTCACTGTGACTACTGTGACAGGCCGGTTACATCATCAGGCTACACATCCTCCTCCAAAGACCCCCTCTGCGCGCACGCACACACACACACACACACACACACACACACACACACACACACACACACACACACACACACACACACACACACACACACACACACACACACACACACACACACTGCCCTCCGTCTCCTACCCCCTCCTCTGTGTTCCTTCCCTCTCCTCCCCTCCCTCTCCGCGACCCCACACCTCCCGGTGGGCTGCTCGTAAATGTTGTATAATCCAGTGGAGAAGGAGGGAGGTTAGGGTGTGTGTGCGTGTGCGTGTGCGTGTGCGTGTGTCTGTGTGTCTGTGTGTGTGTGTGTGTGTGTGTGTGTGCGTGTGTGTGTGTCTGTGTGTCTGTGTGTGTGTGTGTGTGTGTGTGTGTGTGTGTGTGTGTGTGTGTGTGTGTGTGTGTGTGTGTGTGTGTGTGTGTGTGTGTGTGTGTGTGTGTGTATGTTCGTGTGTGCGTGTGTGCGTGTGTATTTCTCTCTCTCTCTCTCTCTCTCTCTCTCTCTCTCTCTCTCTCTCTCTCTCTCTCTCTCTCTGTTTCACAGACACACAGACACACAGACACACGCACACGCTCATAGTAGACATTACTATGAGCGTGGGCCCGTTGACATTTACAAGGTGTATTTATATGCATCTACGGTCTCTCTGCACGTGCCGCGGTGGCGGAGGGAGACATTGCTTTTGGCTGGAGTCAGAGCCCAGTCATGTAAGGTCGTGGTGCGCACCGGACATCCAAGATGCAGGTGAGGACAAAAGGGAGGGAGACACTACGAAAATAAAGGTGGAAATATTGTCCGCACACTTGCTCCCTTTTTTGTCTTTGGTAAATTAAGAGGTTATTTTCCACACACCGCGCTCTTCCGTCTTGTTGGTGCGTCTCTGAAGTAATCTAGTAGTAAGGACATGGATCGCACTCAGTTTTTCTTCTTTTCTTGTTGTTTTCTTTTTATTTTAGCATTGCAGGGACTGACATGACAGATGTTTCGGCTGCACAGAGCCTTCTTCAGTGTCACTGGTAAATTAAAACAAAACGAAAAAAGGGAGCAAGTCTGTGGACATTCCACCTTCATTTTCACTGAGTCAGA
>NC_085872.1:22477001-22487001 GCF_034702125.1 Engraulis encrasicolus | reverse complement strand
AACAGCAAAGCGCACAAAAAGTATTATTTTGAGTTTTAGAAAATGATTTCAAGGCCCACTTGGAATACCTTTTGGGCCCACCAGTGGGCCCCGGCCCACAGTTTGAGAATCACTGCCATAGAGAATCCTTTTGGTGACACACTCCTGCATGCAGCTCCTCATGAGGACTCTGGAGGAGGAAGTGACGGGAAATCACAGATGAACTTGAAGTAGTGCAGAGGTCAGCAGACCCGATTGCCACATGCGTAACGTCCAGGCAATGTGCTCACTGTCAACACATATGCGGGTTATGCAGTAATGTCAGCGGATTGAAACAGCTGCAAGGACTGTGACAGTACAATCATAACAAATGTATTGCATATGAATTATGAAATGGTCAATAATGAACTTGAAACAGGGAAGAGAAGTGATGAGATAAAAATATTGTATGGAACATTGTACTTTTCTTTCTACCTCTCCTCATGCCTTTTGCCATAGCTTTTCTTTCTTTCTTTCTTTCTTTCTTTCTTTCTTTCTTTCTTTCTTTCTTTCTTTCTTTCTTTCTCATTTGCTTTCTTGCTTTCTTTCTTGTTTTGTTTACTTTCTTGCTTTTCTGTCTCCAGCTCTCTCTTCTCTCTCCCTTATGTAGGTCAGCCTCCTCCATTCCTCCTGCGAGACTCTCTGCGTTTCCTTGCAATCTGGTCCCCACATGTGTACTCTCAGAAACACATTCACACACCCAGAGACACCACACACACACACACACACACACACACACACACACACACACACACACACACAGACACACACACGCTCAAACACACACGCTCACACACACACACACACACGCTCAAACACAGACGCACACACACACACACACACACACACACACACACACACACACACACACACACACACACACACACACACACACACACACACACACACACACTCAAATACACTCAAACACACACGCTCAAACACACACACACACACACACACACACACACACAGACACACACACACACACACACACACACACACACACACACACACACACACACACACACATACACCACACACACACACACACACACACACACACACACACACACAGACACCACACACATACACCCACACACACACACTCAAATACACTCAAACACACACGCTCAAACACACACACACACACACACACACACACACACACACACACACACACACACACACACACACACACACACACACACACACACACACACACACACGCTCAAACACACACACACACACACACACGCTCAAACACAGACGCACACACAATGTATAGAATGGGCTTCAGAAAGTGCACACCTCCATTAGAGCCAGTATGCCCTATCTCGCAAAATGTTAAAGAAATATGAACAGACTTGCTCCAAAATGCAGTGCTTTCTTATCAGGCTATGCCAAGGTATACACATATACAACATTTCATAGAAATCTGCACAATGTTTTGCATGCCAACTCTTGAACAAATGACACTGGGTTGAAAACATAACCTTTTAAACAATACAAAGCTACAAAAAAGTCTTTCACTTTTAAGCTGATATTGTTTTCTTCCCTTTGTGTGTGTTTGTTTTCATCAGATAAGCCAATGGTAACACACACACACGCACGCACGCACGCACGCACGCACGCACGCACGCACACGCACACACACTCGCACTCGCACTCGCTCCAGTTTCAAGATGTCTTGTGCGTGTCTTGGGCTATGCTCCTTTGTGTGCAGATGAAAGTAGAGCCGTGTCAGGCAGGTGACGACCGCATATTGGGTGTCAAAGGGAAGAGAGAGAGGGGAAGACAAGTACACCGCCACCTCCTCCACCTCCTCCTCCAGCTCCACCTCCTCCACCTCCTCCTCCACCTCCTCCTCTTCCACCTCCTGCACCTCCTGGTGACAACCGCATATTGGGTGTCAAAGGGAAGAGAGACAGGGGAAGACAAGTACAGGGAGATTGAAGGAGCAGGACACTCCACCCTCCCTCCACCGCCACCTCCTCCACTTTCTGCACCTCCACCTCCTACACCACCTCCTCCACCCTCCCTCCACCGCCACCTCCTCCTCATCCACCTCCTCCACCTCCTCCTCCTCCTCCACCTCCACTTCCTCCACCTCTTCCTCTTCAACCTCCTCTTCCACCTCCACCTCCAACTCCTCCACCGCCACCTCCTCCACCTCCTCCTCTTCCACCTCCACCTCCTCTTCCACCTCCTCCTCCCCCACCACCTGCACCTCCACCTCCTCCACCTCCTCCACCTCCACCTCCACCTCCACTTCCTCCACCTCCTCCACCACCACCTCCACCTCCACCTCCACTTCCTCCACCTCCACTTCCTCCACCACCTCCACCTCCTCCTCCACCTCCTCCACCACCTCCACCTCCACCTCCTCTTCCACCTCCTCCTCCTCCTCCACCACCTCCACCTCCTCTTCCACCTCCTCCTCCACCTCCACTTCCTCCTCCACCTCCACCTTCGCCACCTCCTCCTCCACCTCCACCTCCTCCTCCTCCACTACCACCTCCACCTCCTCTTCTTCCACCTCCACCTCCACCTCCACCTCCTCCCCTTCCACCTCCTCCACCTCCACTCAGGCCATAACAAAAAACAGGGAGTTGCGGAAGTGAGAACAGGATGGAGGAGAAGACAAAAGAAAGAGGTGTCATGTGAGGAGAGGCTGCCAGTTTGGGGAGTTAGACAGAAACAGACCTAGAAATAGAGAATGAGAAAGACAGAAGGGTCCATATACAGCTCATTTCCCCACCTAATAATATAGCCTACCAATTTTATCAATCCTTTCTTTCTTTCTTTCTTTCTTTCTTTCTTTCTTTCTTTCTTTCTTTCGTTCTCTCTTTCTTTCTTTCTTTCTTTCTTTCTTTCTTTCTTTCTTTCTTTCTTTCTTTCTTTCTTTCTTTCTTTCTTTCTTTCTGTCTTTCTTTCTCTCTTTCTTTCATTTGTGAGGTGTTTACTTTTATTAATTCCTGGCCAACTTTTGACTTTTCACATCATGAAGGAGACTTGAAATCAAAAGCAAATTGTACAGAGTCCGGGAGAGAGTAAGAGAAAAGTGAGACAGACAGACAGACAGACAGACAGACAGACAGACAGACAGACAGACAGACAGACAGACAGACAGACAGACAGACAGACAGACAGACAGACAGACAGACAGACAGTGTCCTGAGAGAGAGGGTGGGATACGGAGTAGGACATGGAGCAGGGACACGCTCCAGTTCATCTCAAGGTGAGGGAATGACGCTGGCTGCTTCCCTGTCCAAGACTGAGTCTGAGCACTATTATCACAGCTCTCCTTTCAGCTGTCTGGAGGTCTGGTGTATGTACAGTACAGTAGTCTCTCTCTCTCTCTCTCTCTCTCTCTCTCTCTCTCTCTCTCTCTCTCTCTCTCTCTCTCTCTCTCTCTCTCTCTCTTTCTCTCTCTCTCTCTCTCTCTCTCTCTCTCTCTCTCTTCTGTCTCTCACTGTTCACTATAGCCATACTTGCCATCTCAAGGGCGTTCTCTTGATCTAGTGTCATGTTAAAAAGTTGTTCAAAAAAGTTGTTTAAAAATTGTTTAAAAAGCCTCTCTCTCTCTCTCTCTTACTCTCTCTCTCTCTCTCTCTCACTCTCTCTCTCTCTCTCTCTCTCTCTCTCTCTCTCTCTCTCTCTCTCTCTCTCTCTCTCTGTAGTTATAGTTGTGTATGTCTTTATTTATTGTGTATGTCTTTACACTTTGCCATTTCCTATTGGTTAGAACTTAGCCAGCTGGTTGACTCTGAGAAGGGCCAGGCGACAGTTAGTTTACTGTTTACTCTTCATGCGGAAGAGGAATGAACTTCAACAGCAAGACCACCCATACAGGCCTCTGTCTCTCTCTCTCTCTCTCTCTCTCTCTCTCTCTCTCTCTCTCTCTCTCTCTCTCTCTCTCTCTCTCTCTCTCTCTCTCTCTCTTTTATACTTTTTCATGTATATTACAATATGTTATGACATTCTCTGTTATAAGGGTTTTAAACTTTGTGAACTACTTCAGGTTTGAGTGTGTGTGTGTTTGCGTGCGTGCGTGTGTGTGTGCATGCGTGCATGCCTGCGTGCGTGTGTGCGTGCATGTATTGTGTATGTGTGTATTTTACACCAATGTAATACTGATCAGTCCTTACCGACTACTACAAAATTTGCTTCCAGCACTATTTGGATCCGTAAGGCTCGCCCTACTGATGAGATCTCAATAAAAGCATTAAAGTGTGTGTTTGTGCTTACATGCATGTACTGTATACACTATATATACTGTACATGCAGTACAAGCCCAGTAGAGCAGGGGTACCCAACCTTTTCCAACTTGGGGCCCACTCGAAATTGTCACAAATATTCGGGGCCAACCTCTGACTCCGATTACAAATAAAACTCACATAAATCAGCAGCAACACACACAAAAATGTGATTCTAATTTTTACAATATTATTTCAAGGCCCACTTGGTATACCTTCAGGGCCCACCAGTGGGCCCCGGCCCATAGGTTGAAAATCACTGCTGTAGAGCATACGTAGGCAGGTGCAAGTGAGGCAAGGCAGCGACCTCACCCATAACCCCGTGGTGGGTTGGCTGTGGGCATCAGGCATCTCCATGTCTCTTCAAAAGGTTTGCCCACTCCCAGGGTTTCAACTTCCCACCGATCAACCCTGGTGTGCCCTCCTCCTTGGACACACACGCACACACACACACATGCGCACACGCACGCACACACACACACACACACACACACACACACACACACACACACACACACACACACACACACACACACACACACACACACACACACACACACACACACACACACACACACACACACACACACACACACACACACACACACACACACACACACTGTATACTACACCGAGCTCTCTGAGCAGCTGTGTGTAAAGGACCAGTGTACTACATCTAAGAAATGCTTGTGTTTGAAAGGCTTTACAGTAAGTCAGTAGGAGGAGCATTTATGACGTGGATTCCTTTTAGTCATTTATCAGTTCATGTAATTTATTGTTTACCAGAAAGTGAACTTACTGCAGCTTACAGTGTAGGAAGGCATTTGTGTGTGAGTGTGTCTGTACTGTATGCGTGCATGTGTGGGCATGGGTGTGTGTGTGTGTGTGTGTGTGTGTGTGTGTGTGTGTGTGTGTGTGTGTGTGTGTGTGTGTGTGTGTGTGTGTGTGTGTGTGTGTGTGTGTGTGTGTGTGTGTGTGTGTGTGTGTGTGTGTGTGTGTGTGTGTGTGTGTGTGTGTGTGTGTGCGTATATGGGCAGAGCTATGTGCAGAGGCCCCCATTCTGTCGGTGTCTGGGTTGACAAGTGGGAACTTGCCCAAACACAGGCGGTGATGTGTTTCTGTACCCGGCCATGCCTCTAAGAGCAGCGTATCTAGCTTGGTGGGTGCTACAGTAGACTGGCACAGTGGACCTACGTACTGGCTTGCTACGTAACGCCAGAGAGAGTATACTGTACTTAAAGAATCTCTGGTAATGCTAGGGGCCGTGGGAACGAGTGAAACGAAGAGAGGCAATATTCAGTGTTCCATTCTGTCAGCTCTACCGTCATCTGGTCATCGTGGCGAATCAAATTGAATGAAACATTTGTGTTGTTGATTCGATCGGTCGATTCGAGTGAACTTGGTCGAATAATTTCGCTCCGCTTTGCTCCTGTTCGCTTGCCTTCGCCTCCCTCATAGCAATGAATGGCGAAGTTATCTTTGCTTGGCCAAATTCGTGTGTGTTTCCCTAGCAAGAGCGGCTGTGATACTTGTCCTATGAAGTCATGATCAATACAATAATGTTGTTAGCTGTGAATTTGATGAGTGCTATGCTGTGATGTACTAATGTTCCCCAGAAATGAAAGAAAGCATGGCCTTTCTCTAAACAGAAGAGGAATTCATCCTTTTGGTAGCAGTTTGTAATGCACTGGAGTGCTTTTGGCACAACCATGGCAAAACATGCAGAAGGCCAGGTTGAAGCTGTTTCTTTCGAGTGTGCTTCACACACACACACACACACACACACACACACACACACACACACACACACACACACACACACACACACACACACACACACACACACACACACACACACACACACACACACACACACACACACACACACACACACAAACACAAACACACACACACACACCTCTGTCACACACACCATCTGGAAATAGGCAGGCACACTGGATCACATAGCTGTCGCTGACCCTGTCAGAGCTGTTGTTTGAAATCTCCATGTGTCAGTCAGTGGCCTGTCTCTGTACATGGGAACAAGGCCTGTGAGAGGAGATGGTTTTCAGGCTCGCAGCGAGCACATTAAAGGGACACTGTGTGAGATTTTTTGTTGTTTATTTGCAGAATTCATGCTACCCATTCACTAATGTTACCTTTTTCATGACTACTGACCACCACCATCAAATTCTAAGTATTCATTATGACTGGAAAAATTGCATTTTTCTCACATGAAAAGGGGGATCTTCTCCATGGTCCGCCATTTTTTGCTGCAAAAATGACTGTACTTGGGCCATGCTAGAAAATATTAGTTTATCACGTAGTGAAAAGAATACATTTGGCAATAGGCAGCCCAGCTTCAATGAGTAGCATAGTTGCAGTACCCTTTTTGGCCAGTTCCTGCACAGTGTACCTTTAAACACGGTCAAGGACCACAGTCTAGATGTGGCATGCTCTGTCTGCAACCACTGGCCACTGGCACAGATATACTGCTCTCCCTTTTTCTGTCTCTCCCTTTTTCTGTCTCTCTCTCTCCCTCCGTCTCTCTCCCTCCGTCTCTCTCTCTCTCTCTCTCTCTCTCTCTCTCTCTCGCCCCCCCTCTGTGGCCTGTCCCTCACACGTTCTCTCTCACACCCCCACCCCTGCCCTCTATCTTTGTGCGTCTGTCTCCCTCTTCCCCTCTCTCCCTCTCTCTTTCTTTCTTTCTTTATTTCTTTCTTTCTTTCTTTCTTTCTTTCTTTCTTTCTTTCTTTCTGTCTCTGTCTCTGCCGTCTTTCTCTTTCTGAGCAAGTGCTCTTTATTTAGGAGCGAACAGACAGTCGTCTCCCTGTCTAGCCAAACCACCCCACAGCAAAGCTCCGTCGCTGGCTGCTGGATCTATCTTTGAGCTGATGGAAGCAGAAAATCACATTACGTCCCATTGCTTTGGTAGGCTTGGTGCTCTCATGCCCTCTCCCAGTGCCCTAAGACCTCATCAGTGGCTACTTGTGTGCGTGTGTGTGTGTGTGCGTGTGAGCGTGTGTGTGTGTGTGTGTGTGTGTGTGTGTGTGTGTGTGTGTGTGTGTGTGTGTGTGTGTGTGTGTGTGTGTGTGTGTGCGCGCGTGCATGTGTGCATGTGTGTGCATGTGTGTGTGTGTGTATGTGCGTGTGCGTGTGCGTGTGCGTGTGCGTGTGCGTGTATGTGTGCGTGTATGTGTGTGTTTGTGATGCATTTGCGTAATAGTATTCCTCCTTTGGAATCGTCAGTGAATTACTATTATAGGCACTTGGTGCATATTTCCAGGCCTTGCATCCTCATACTTGAATCTCTGCCCCCCTTCTGGAAAAGTACAATAAATACTTAATAGAAGAGTAAACACATACGAAGAGTAGACACATGACGAAGATACAGGCAGGGAGACAGACAGAAAGGCAGGCAGAAATGCAGTACTATGTTAGTGACAGACATTGCTACAGTGGTTCTCAACCTTTTTTGAACAGACGCCTCCTTGACCTCATCATATGTCTGCCAACGCCCTCCTCAGTATTGAAAAATAAAATAGACTAATGCCCCCTAATGGGAACTAAACCCCGCCCCCACTCAGATGTATCCTTCTCAATGCCCCCCTAGTGCCCCCCAATACCCCCTGGGGGGCTGTAGTATAGTGATCAGGCACGTGTTTGTGTGTGTGTGTGTGTGTGCCTGTGCCTGTGCCTGTGCCTGTGCCTGTGCCTGTGCCTGTGCCTGTGCCTGTGCCTGTGCCTGTGCCTGTGCCTGTGCCTGTGCGCGTGTGTGTGTGCGTGTGCGTGTGCGTGTGTGCGTGTGTGTGTGTACACCAATCTACCTTCGGGGGGAGGCTGCTGCTATTGGAGTACACCCACACGCTGGGGCCCTCGCTCCATGTGGGGCCCAAATCCTGGACTCGACCTGTTTTTACCCCTTTTGATGGGGCAGTTTTACTGGTAAAAGTAAAAGTGTAAAAAACATTTCCTCACTGACAGGTTAGGGTTAGGAATTGTTTTGGTTTGGGCACAGTTTAACAGTCTTTAGATATTGTTAGGGTTAATATGAATGGAAGGGCCCCACAAAAGAGAGGAAGGGCCCCACAAAGATGTGAAGGTTGGACTCCGTGTGTGTGTGTGTGTGTGTGTGTGTGTGTGTGTGCGTGCGTGCGTGCGTGCGTGCGTGCGTGCGTGCGTGCGTGCGTGCGTGCGTGCGTGCGTGCATGTGCGTGTGCATGTGCGGGTGCGTGAACACATGTCTGTGGCCTATCGCCATTAGTGTGGTGACGACCATCCCATAATACTTCACGGCTGTATCGCCGTGGCAGCCAGCTGCGCTGCGCCACCATAAGGCCCTGTATCCATGGAGCCTGTGAGGGGCCTACTGTAGGCCAGCAGCAGCAGCTATCATCACCACCTCGCCCAGCTCTGTACCCCCCCCCTAGTCTCACAGCACACAGCACAGCTCAGAGCACAGCAAAGATGGGTGCATAGGAGACAAAGAGTGCCTGTGTTTTTCAGCTGCATATTTCGAGGTGGTAGAGATGGTGATGGGGGGCTGGTGCTAGGGGGTGGGTGGGGGTGGGTGTTGATGGGTCGGGTGGGGGCGGATAGAGGAGCTCCTGCTATGGGAACGTGCTGTGCTGTACTCGGCCCAGCCGACACCTCCACCAACCACCACAGCTCTGCTCTGCTCTCCTGTCCCGAGCCATCTCTCTCTCTCTCTCTCTCTCTCTCTCTCTCTCTCTCTCTCTCTCTCTCTCTCTCTCTCTCTCTCTCCCTCTCTCTCCCTCTTCCTCTCTCTTTACCCCTCTCTCTCTCTCTCTCTCTCTCTCTCTCTCTCTCTCTCTCTCTCTCTCCCTCTCTGGCCATGGAATGCTGATGTTTGCCGAGTGGACAGAGCCAAGGAGACTGTCCAAACACGCGTGTGTTTGCCAGCCGCCTGCATATTGCTGTCTCTGTGCTGGGAAGCCCAGTGGCAAGCGGCAGACCTGAATAGCAACTCTTATGTGGTGTGTGTGTGGTGTGTGTGTGTGTGCGCCCGTGTGTGTGCGTGTGTGTGTGCGTGTGTGCGTGTGTGCGTGCGTGCGTGTGTATGTGCACACGTATGGGTGTTGGAGTTGGAGTGCAGGAATAGCGAGAGGGTACGAGAGAGGAGAGGAAAAGAGAGGTGTTGTGATTGAAAGGGTATCAGTGCTTGAGGGTTGGTGTTCCCATGGGGCTCTGTCTAAACGCAGTGTTTTGAATCAACAGAATGTTCTTTTGGTTAAGAGAAGAGGCGTCATCTTATCAACTTCAACTTCAACTTTTCAACTTTATTGTCCCCAGAAGGGGCGATTAGGTGTGCAGCAAGTCATAAGCATATATAGACAGCAACGACATATATACCACAGGACAGACATAAAGTTGTTAATAAAAGGTTAAAATGACCATAAATATTGTTATAAAAAATATAAAAAAACATCATGAATAAATAAAATAAGAACATCATCATACAATAAAATAAAACACCATAAACGACGCCAGGGATTAGGTCAAGAAATCAATCAGTGGGGATGTGAATTTAAAAGGGAGATGGCACTAGGGACAAATGAAAGCCTAAATCTGTAGGTCTTGACCGATGGGAACCTAAAGCGTGAGCCAGATGGGAGTAGCTGAAATTCATGAAATTCAATGCAATGGGTCACAACTTGGACTTTCCAGCGGTGGGTTTGTTGTTGTTGTTGATTCTATGTGAT
>NC_085872.1:22467001-22472001 GCF_034702125.1 Engraulis encrasicolus | reverse complement strand
AGTAGGGGGAGGTGCTGGGCAAGAGGAGTAGGGGGAGGTGCTGGGCAAGAGGAGTAGGGGGAGGTGCTGGGCAAGAGACACAGAGCAATGCAGCCAGCGGTGGAGAGGTGGAGGATCTGCCACACATGGCAAAACCATCATGAGGAGAGAGAGACGGAGGGAGAGAGAGAGAGAGAGAGAGAGAGAGAGAGAGAGAGAGAGATGTTTGAATAGAGAATGAGAGAGAGAGACACACACAGAGACTGAGTGAGAGAGAGAGAGAGAGAGAGAGAGAGAGAGAGAGAGAGAGAGAGAGACGGGACGAGGGAGAGAGAGATGAAAAGGGCTGGAAGAGAGAGACTAGCTAGAAGGAGATGGATGGAAGGATGGATGAATAGTGGATGAGTAGGGGATGAGCAGTGGATGAGTAGGGGATGAGCAGTGGATGAGTAGTGGATGAGTAGTGGATAGGTAGTGGATGAATAGTGGCGCGAGGCCTGCTGCGTGTCGCCGCTGCCGAGTGAGCAGCGCAAAACTCTTTCCACTCCGACAGGAAACAGGCTCAGCAGCACGGCTACCCACAATCCTCAGCTGCTCAGCCTGAGGGAGCCCACGCTCGCCTGAAAAGGGGGAAGAGAGAGAGAGGGAGAGAGAGAGGGAAAAAAAAACAATAGTGCATTACTTCAGCGCCAGGATCATTTGCAGAGCTTGAAAGACATTATCGTTGCAGTGTTTTGCGTCATTGTGTCATCTAATCGAGTGTACCTTGGCACGCTTGCTGACTTAAAATGACAGGACCCACTCAAAGTCCCCTGAGACCGTAAGGCTTTCGGCTGGCGTTGTCGGATCTATTGAAATCACGGCCGAATCGGATCTTTTGAAATGGCGCGCCCTGCCCAAGAGGTGGTCGACAGTTTTGTGTCATTGCTGTAAGTGTTGTCACAGACCGCTGTGAAGAAAGTGTGGCTTTGATGCGTTTTGGGGACAGCGATCCCTCTCCCAAGCATGCTGACTTGCTGACTTGTCCCCACCACAAACCACAGAACTCTCCCCCGTTCCCTGCCTCCACCACACCACACACATACAGACTCGCACACAATCACTCACACGCACAACATGTACGTACACAGACACAGACATAGACACAAACACAACTGTACACACACTGTACACACACACACGCACACACACACCAACTGCGTCAGCAGAATCCACACACACACACACACACACACACACACACACACACACACACACACACACACACACACACACACACACACACACACACACACACACACACACACACACACCAACTGTATCAGCAGAATCCACACGAAATGGGCCGAAAATGACTTCATGTTTTTGGGCCACATCGGGAGCAATCTCAGACATCCATCTCCACAAGGCCGGTGCCGACCTGCTGGTGGAGTCAGGAGGGGAGCCATAACTCAACCCTGCCCTCAGGGCCCCACTTGGGATGGGGTTGGAGGGTTGGGAGGTAGAGGGTAGGGGGATATAGGGGGGAGACTATTTGGCAAAAAATACACACTATTGAAGTGGACTGTGTTTGTGTTGGCTGTGTGCGCACTGCAGAGTATGCTGAAGTTTGTTTCCACATGTGTGTCAGATAGGTTAACCCTCTCTCTGTTTCTCTCTTTTTCCTCCCCCCCCGTCCCACTCTGCATGTGTTTCCTCCCCCCCTCCCGCCTCCTTTTCTCTGTCTACAGGCCCTGCGGAGGTTCCAATGATGTCACCCAACGGCTCCATCCCCCCCATCCACGTGCCTCCAGGATACATTTCCCAGGTGAGTGTGTGTGTGTGTGTGTGTGTGTGTGTGTGTGTGTGTGTGTGTGTGTGTGTGTGTGTGTGTGTGTGTGTGTGTGTGTGTGTGTGTGTGTGTGTGTGTGTGTGTGTGTGTGTGCGTGTGCGTGTGCGGGTGTGTGTGTGTGTGTGTGTGTTTATTCGTGTTAGTGTGTGAGGTTGTGTGTGTGCGTGTGCGCGTGTGCGTGTGCGTGTGTGCACGTGCGTGCGTGCGTGTGCGTGTGTGTGTTCACCCACATGTATGTATAGGGCACCTCTCACAAGGACCTCATTACCTGGATGGATAGCACCTTTTCAGGGCAGCATTTGGCCTCGGGGCCTGGGGGAGGCTGAGGAGTGTCCACACAGCCTCTTAGAAAAGAGAGTGTTTTAGAAAGACTGCGTGCATGATTTCAACAACTGCGAATTTTGTTGAAGCCTTGCCTCCACCTGACCTGCTGCTGGCTCGGCTGTTGCTAAGCCACAGGAAAGTGTTCATAATTCTTCACAGACATGTGCCCATGAATTCTGTGCACATCTTTACCCCGAAGCTGCTGTTAACCTCTTTCCTCTCCCCTCTAGATAAACTCTAACTCCCCACTCATTTGTCATACATTGCAGCTAAGTAATGCAGTAGAAGGACTTGCAAATGTGTGATATTACTGCACTGTGTACTGTACTATACAGGGTACTTTGCTGCATTAGTTAACTTTTTAGTTTTAGTACATTAGTTAGTACTGTCTTCAATGGCAATGAAGTGTGGTCAGGAAATAAAGGCAGTCACAAACAGTCTCGGATACGTGTCTTGTTAAATGATGTACAATCCTAAAATAGCCCATCGGTACAGCCTGGAAAAAGTCAAATAATGAGGCCCACCAACACAGTCAGCAACACATAGGGCAGAATACGGATGCTCAGCAAACAGACCTTTCGTGAAGCTATACTCTGCATACTCGGTAAAGCCATTCAGAAATCTGCACTACCTCAACTAAAAGTCCCAACCTGAGCTGGGATTGTATCCAAGTAGGCATCTGAGACCTGTTAGCTCAGTGGAGAGGAGAAGCTGGAGAGCAGACTCTGTTTAAATATTCAGGACGTTGTGTGATTTTTCCCCCCTGCACATCAGTAACCTGGTCCCAATCATGCAGTACTGCCTGTAAATAGAGTAACCTGGATATTCTCAGCTTTCCCTTTGTCGGTCAAACTGAGCACCAATGAAAATTAATGTACGGATTATGTCATAACAATCAATGGTCTTATTGGGCATGGCCTTTGATAGACACTTGCTGATCTTGTGTCTAGGAAATTCCTGTCAATGAGATCTTTGGCAGATCTTTGTTTTGTGTGTGTGTGTCATTTATGGGGCAGCCATGGCCTAATCAGAGAGACTGGACACTACTCCTAGAATCTCTGGCCTAATGGTCTTAAGATCAGAGGGTTGCAGGTTTGAATCCCAGTATTACCTCTCCCTACTCTATCCATGGCTGACGAGCTCTTGAGCAAGTCACTCAACCACACATTGCTCCGTGGACAGTGACTAGTACCCTGTTAATAACTATAAGTCACTTTGGATTAAAAAAAAGCGTCAGCTAGCCACAAAAGCCAGGCTACAGTGTTGGGCAGGTGTTTTTCTGGGGAGATAAGAGGAGGGAAGAGAGGTGGGATGTTGCTTTTCCTTTTTGTTGGTCATGACCCTTCCCCCAGTGGCCTGTTGCAGATTCTGAGGAAAGGTTGTGGTCGGATGATGACATTTTCCCCAAAAGGTCAACACAGAGAAAATCACAAACAAGTTTTTGCAGGGAGAGAGGGGAAGGCAAAAGGGGGCTGTGCTTTAACTGGCAATGAGCTTTCATGACATGCCCCTCCTCCTCCTCCTCCTCCTCCTCCTCCTCCTCCTCCTCCTCCTCCTCCTCCTCCTCCTCCTCTCCCTCGCCCTCAACATAGAAGGCAAACTGAGACAAAGGAAGAAGAGGCTTTGGAACGGATGGAGAGAGAGAGAGAGAGAGAGAGAGAGAGAGAGAGAGAGAGAGAGAGAGAGAGAGAGAGAGAGAGAGAGAGAAAAAAAAAGCCCCAGTTTCTGGTTACCATGTTTGTACCTGCAGGTAGTGCAGCAAACAATCCTGACACATACTGTGTGTTATCGAGCTTCACACCCATCCTACAATCTTTTTACAATAACCGCAACACATGAAATACAGGCGTAGTACTGAGAGATGTTGTTTTCTTTTTCAAAGCATTTGAAATAATAAAGAAATTAAATGAGGTTAAAGTAAACACTGCTCCTTTATCATCCGAGCTGCAGCAATGTTATCACGTTTTTCTTTATCTGAGTAATAACCCAGCTGGTGCACTTTCGATGCACGCCCACTCCAGCCCTTGCAGGTGGAGGAATCTGCTAATTGTGCAGAGGTCACTGACTGGGTGGCACTGAAAATTGAGGACAGGCGGGCGGTGTGCCGTGCCAGCTAAGAGCGGGAAGCACAGTCACGGTGTTGCGTAATGCCCGCCCGGCCCCACCAGGAACAGGGGTCGCTTGCCTGGCCCTTAGCCCCATGAGGCCTAGAGGGAAAGGCAGAGAGAGAGAGAGAGAGAGAGAGAGAGAGAGAGAGAGAGAGAGAGAGAGAGAGAGAGAGAGAGAGAGAGAGAGAGAGAGAGAGAGAGAGAGAGAAGGGAGGCAGAGAGAGAGAGAGAGGGGCAGGAAAAGAGAGAGAGAGGCAGGGAGAGAGAGAGCGAGAGCGAGAGAGAGAGGGGGGGGAAGGGAGGAAAGGAGAGGGGAGAGAGGCAAGGAGGGAGGGGGAGAGAGAGAGAGAGATGGAGGGAGGGAAGGAGCGGTGGAGTGAGTGTAGGGGGGGTTATGGTAGTGCAAGAGAAAGGTTGGAGTGGGATTACAGTTCTGAGGAGAGTGAAGTGTGTGGGTGTGGAGAGAGGATAGATTTAGAGGACAAAACACTGCTGAGTTAGAGAGATTATGCGATGTTTATCAACAAGCTCAAAAAGTAGCCTACAGTTTTGCTCAAAGGGTGTTTTAATGTAGATTTCACAGACTTAACTGATTATGATATGTAAATGGTTTATTACCTTTCAAGTCACACGTTGTACTAAACATGTAATGTAAGTATGAATTTGTAAACATGGTCGTGTTAGACTGTTTTACCAGAGGGCCCATCTTCCCATGGTTTACAGCAGGGATCCCCAACCTTTCTGGGTCTGAGGGCTAC
>NC_085872.1:22434501-22454501 GCF_034702125.1 Engraulis encrasicolus | reverse complement strand
TTCTTCCGCAGAAGAGCAGAACTTTGCAATGATGTCTCCACAACGGCAGGAAAAGATGATGTGGTACACGCCTGCTGCCGGTGGCGCATGGAAATTGTCTCGGGTTGTCCCGGTCAGCTAACCACATGTCATAAAAGAACTCCACACAAAAAGGGTCCCCTTTGCCAGTGCACTGTTGTCTGAGTCACATGATTGCCCTGGAAGTGTCAGTGCTGTTTCGCTGTCAGATTGATGGGTGCTGTTGGTGGACCAGGACTGATATGTCAACTCTGCTGGTGACTGGGGCCGTGTCTCAAATGCCGCACTTGTGCACTTCGGGCACTGTTTTTTCAGTGCCTAGGGTGCTCACGCTGAAAATTTCAGTTGAGCCAGTGCACTGAAAGTGGCGTAAAAATGCAGTGCTTGAATGATGGACACGGCACGCACTAAACGGCGGCCATGTTGACAATGACATGGAGGAAATGTGGCATTCAGTTCAGTAGAAGAGTTTGGTCAACAGTCTCCTAATTTTGTAAGTAATGTTGATGGGACACCAACCTTTTCATGCCAACCAAAGTATTGTATGTGTGATTGTTGTCCTTTGGGGTGAAGGACATGGAAATACAAGCACCAGGCGCTGTGCATTGTAAAGAGTAGCCAACTCGTATTTTGGCGAGCTAATGCCATGCTCAGCCGTCACTTCCAGCGAGGGCACAGTGCATAGTGCTCAAAGTTTTCCACGACACTATGCACTAAAGACCTCAGTGCACTGTGTGCACTGTGCACTGACTGTCAGTGCACTGACAAAAGTGCGTCATTTGAGACACAGCCATGGTCTCTGGATGAGCAGAAGCAGGCCTGTCTGGCCACGTCCAGGAGTGCACTCGGGTTCACAGTGATGCCGCCCCTGTGGTGTGCCCCTGCAGACGCTATAGGGCTCCATCTTGGAGCCAGATACCCTCGCCAGCCTCCCGCTCAACCTCACCCTACTGTACCCCATCTCCATGACTGTCTCTTTCTCTCTACTTCATTTTTCTCTCTCTCTATTTCTCTCTCTCTCTCTCCCTCTCTCTCTCTCTCTCTCTGAATGTCTCTGTATCTCTCTCCATCTGTCTTTGTGTACTGTATGTCTCTGTCTCCGTTTCTCTCCCCCTTTTCTCGAGTACTCTTCCAGGAAGCGTTGGCTTCCTTGTGTCCCTTGGCAGGGGCGAGGGCCCACATAATTGGCCCCGGCGGCGGTGAGCGAGTGCCTCCTGGCGGCCTGGTGGCTGGCCTCTGCAGCTCTGCGGTCCGTTACGGCAGCGGTTCCCAAACCTTTCGTGCCATTCCCCCCCTTTAGAGGAAGGGTGTCTGTCTGCGCCTCCCTCGAGCAAAATGGTTACGAAAATACAAATAAATAGGCCTTCGTAAAGTTTATTAGACCCTAATATACACGTATATGGCCTATGATGTTCTCTAAATAGCAGTGAATAAATTCATGAATAGATTGTGATTGTAAAGGGAATGTGTTGACTTAAAGGGACAGTTTGGTCAATTTCAACATGCAGTTGTAAGGCTCACACTACCCTGGACTTGTCAGTGCCTGAGATTTTTTTTTCTTCTTCTTCAGCCGTTTCCGAGATCCTGGTCATTGTAATGGGGGCAGCTCTTTGTTTACATTTCAAAAAAACATTTTTATTTATTCCCAAAAACATCCAAAAGGTTATAAAACATCAGCAGACAACTAGCAAACAGCAGTACCTTTTGGGAAAATATTTGGAGTTGGCCTATGTTTCATTTTTTAAAAATGTAAACAAACGCTGCCCCCATTAGAATTGCTCATATCTCGGAAAGGGCTGAGCCGAAAAATGTGGCATCACCAGGTACTGACAAGTCAAGGGTAGCGTGAGCAATACAACTGCATGTTGAAATTGACCAAACTGTCCCTTTAATGGCAAAGCAGAAAAGTATTAATAAAGAAAAACCTTCTGACTTCACGCGCCAATACCAATTCCAATACCCCCGCGCGTCCCTAGGGGGGCTTCCACCCCACTTTGAGAAACACTGCGTTACGGCGTTTGTCCTGGCAGCTCTTGGGACAGTGTCCTCCTCACCAGGGTCCCCCCTCCTCTCCCCTCTCCCTTCTCCCCTCTCACCCCTTCTCTCCCTTGGGGGATAACCACTGCCAGTGGTGTGCCACTGGTGTGCATTAGCCCCTGCTGGAAGAGAGTCACAAGCCAAGACATGTGGCCCCGCAACACAACACAGGGGTGTTTGTACTGTAGCACTGACTTCTGGAATGAGCGGTGGTGCGGAGGCCTCTGTTGAAAGGGGTGGTCACCCTACAGATCTCTGCCACACATGCATACAGTAGACGCACACACACGCATGCACGTATGCACACGTATACACACGTATACACACACACACACACACACACACACACACACGCACGCATACGCGCGCGCACACACAGACACACACACACACACACACACACACACACACACACACACACACACACACACACACACACACACACACACACACACACACACACACACACACACACACACACTCACAAACACTCATCGTAATGACAAAATGACCCGTGCCTCCAAATGACAGAGCAGGCTGAAGTCACTCTCTCAGCACAGCTGTTCTTCCAGCACACCTTTGAGGATGACGGCCGGGTGATGTTTTTAAAGGGGCTCAGTGCTCTACTGTAGGAGTCCATGATGTTCCCTAAACATCTGGCGGTACGGTCCAGCTGAGATAGCACTAGAGCAGTGATTCTCAAACTTTTTCAGACCGAGGACCACTTTGTCCCCCAAAAAGTGTTCAGGGACCACCTGTCAACTCAAGACATTTGAGGGGTGCTAATTTCACACGGCTAATTTCAATGCAGATCACTTACTTTTTATTTACATTACAAGCCTGCCTTATTGTGGTGAAAAGAAGACTTTCCATGTGTTTAACTTTGTAATTGTGTTACAAATATAGCCTACTTCTAGCTCGTCTTGGATGGAAAAGTAGAAATCCACTCGCGGACCACCTGAGCTCTGTCGCGGACCACCAGTGGTCCCCGGGCCACACTTTGAGAACCATTGCTGACTAGAGCAGGTGGAGAGGTGTGCCTTTGCATCCATGGTGGACCGGACAGTCAACGGCAACGCGACAACTGTGAGCACTTGAACATTCCAAAGGGGCCCCGGCCCCTGGACATAAGGGATGTGTTGTTTTCCGCTTGTTTTTTAAAGGGTCCCCTCATATAAACGTCTCTTGACCCTGCGTCTAATGATGGTCCGGTCGCGTTATCGCTCTTTCACAGCGACGGCCGCTGTGTGTGTGTGTGTGTGTGTGTGTGTGTGTGTGGCCAGTGAACTTCGGCTCGTCTGTCAAGTTGACTGCTCGTTTATTTCTGTGGTTCTTTGTAAATGCACTTTGATAAGCTGTTGGTTCGTTCACTTGGACAAGGGCCGAAAGTGATGGTGAGAGTAACTGTGTGTGTGTGTGTGTGTGTGTGTGTGTGACTGTGTGTGTGTGTGTGTGTGTGTGTGATAGAAGGAGAGAAGAGAGAACAGCAGATGTGACCGTTTGGTTCTCATGGAGAAGCGTACACACATTTTTTTTTTTGAGTGAGGGATTAAAGTAGCCAGCTGTTGCGCAGATGCAATGGCTGCAATATAGAGATGAAAATGTCTGCTTTTTTTCTGTCCAGTCCAAACTCCACACCACACCACACACACCCTCTTCTCTATCGCTTTCTCCACACCCCTTTTCTTCTTCTCTGGCACTCTGGGGAGTCTGCTCATTTGACTGCCACTCATGTCGCTTTGCAAGTCCCCTCTCCAAAATTCCTGTTTTTATTAGAGATGCACCGGATCCTGATTTTTAGGATCCTGCCTCATACCGGATCCACTGCTTAAGATCCTGCCGGATCCGGAACAGGATACCGGATCCTACGAAAGGGTTGAAACACATAGACAACTCGCACACGTGGGCCCTTTTTATTACTTTGGCGCAAACTATTTTTAAGACTCATTGGCTTACTGCCACACTGCCTTTCAACGGCCGCTTCCAAAGGGCTTTCACTCCATGCAGCGATTGGGGTTGTGAAAGACTGACTGAAAAGCCTAGGCTACGTAAAAAGTAGAGATGCCCCAGATCCTGATTTTTAGGTAACTGCCGGATACCGGATCCACTGCTTAAGATCCTGCCGGATCCGGATAGTCTGAAAAACCCTATTATCCTGCCGGATCCGGAACCGGATCTTGGATCCTGTACATCTCTAGTTTTTATATCCGCTCTCTGTCCTCCTTCACGTTCCCAAACTCCACAGCTGATTCTCTCTCTCTGCCTGCACATGAATAAATCACTGCGCTTATGTATCTCACACAGCGACAAGTGCTGAATTTATTACATAGGCCAATTTGCAATTTGTTAGCTGTCACGAATGTAATGAATGCCCTGTTGCTTCATCATGCAGATGCACCCGATGTGGTGAGATGGGGGAAGTGATAAGGATCTGGGTAAAGCCATGTTTATCCTCAGGATTTCATTTGTGTCGTGTTATCCTGGCGGTTACTAACCGAAGCGTGCATGCATGCAGTGGAATTTCACAATGGCGACCCTGGTATTGTAGACGACCTCTTTTGTTTTGATCAGTCAAACCACTGTTTATATGTGACTGGCCTGTGCACGGTCCGACAAAGAGCTTCTGTAAATGCACATATACTGTATTTCCCTGGAACTATAGTTCCAGTTAATAGATTTTCCATCTCTTTATTCCATATCCATAAAACCCTTTTGGCGAGAAGCACTGAAATGCTTCCACAAGGTGGCAGCATTTGAAATGGGTCTGCTTCTAATGACTGCTGCTCTTCTACTGTGTGTTGGTGGATATGTATGTTGACATTGTGAGTGTGTGCGTGTGTGTGTGTTTGTGCGATTGAGAGTGTGCGTGCAGGCATGTGTGCATAACTATGTGCGCAAATGTGAGCAGGATTACGTGAGTTGCTGAATTTGAGTATTGAGACATGTAAAAGCCTCTTTTTCCTCCTTCATGATTGCTTAGGGTTGAAACAGACTTTCATGTCAAGACAAACAAACCAGGCGTCTGTACAGTTCAGACAGTGAATGAATGTTTATGTCTGCATGAAGGCACATGCGGTGATAACAACGACCTACTTTTCTCCCCACATGTTTTGTACAGAGGATAGATTTTTGGACCATTGCAAATATGGTTACACATATACAAACACACACACATGACCACATTCAATTGGATGAAGTGTGCCTTGTTTTGTAATGGGCATATAAATAGAAATTGAAACTACAGCTGTTCTACATGACACACATCACACATCATCACAAGATTCCCCCCTCAAAATGCTCTCTCTCTCACAAACCCACACATACACGCACCACACACACACACACACACACACACACACACACACACACACACACACACACACACACACACACACACACACACACACACGCACACACACACACGCACGCGTGCACACGCACAGAGAGAGAGAGAGAGAGAGAGAGAGAGAGAGAGAGAGAGAGAGAGAGAATATTAATGAACACACATGGACAGAAAGGAAGCATTAAAAAGGAACTAGGCAACATTTTAAAGCTAATTAATCACCTTCACGAGTTAGACAATGCTTAAATGAGTCATTGAAAAGCAAAACAATGACTATCCCAACATTTTCTATCATCCTAAGACCATACTTGGAAGATTCTGTTTTCCTGGCAGGAATATTCCAAAACAAACTCCCCATAAGAAAGTGTTATTTTACATATTTGATAATGACCATGTTTGTATGGTCTGCTGGCACTCTTGGAGGAAAACCATTCAACATGTGAGGGATGAAAAAATCATAATGACAGTGTAGATTTTCAGTCGGGCACATAGACAGACACCTCGAAAACTGCCTACGGGGATTTAAACCCTCAAATAATCCTGCGTGTCCATTTTTTTTCTCTGTTTCTCACCCTCTCCTCCTCATCTGTCCTTGTTTATCATCTACTTTTTGTCACTTGTAAATCATCTTAATTTTTTGCCACTTCTTCTTTTTCCTTGTGTTGGTCAATGTTGTCAGTGTTGCAACTGTACACTGCGCCTATATGTCTTAACCTGTTCCTGCTAAAATGTCTTCCTTGTAAGTCGCTTTGGTCAAAGGCGTCTGCCAAATGCTATGTAATATAATGTAATATAAAATCTGCCTCTTGCTTGCTTCCTCCTTCCCTCCCTGCCATGAGGCCTTACTTTATCTTTAATTCCCCTCCCATTTACCCCATTCTCTGTCTAAGTTCCCATATTAATTCAACACAGACCCAGAGCTCTCCCTTCTTCTAGATGAGGACTAAAAAGGCAGAGCGAGACAGAGTTTGAGAGTGAATGCGTGTATGTACTCCATGTGTGTGTGTGTGTGTGTGTGTGTGTGTGTGTGTGTGTGTGTGTGTGTGTGTGTGTGTGTGTGTGTGTGTGTGTGTGTGTGTGTGTGTGTGTGTGTGTGTGTGTGTGTGTGTGTGTGTGTGTGTGTGTGTGTGTGTGCTTTGGTTAGACAAACATTATAATAAAATCACATTATGATGTTGCTATAAATCAAATATCAAGCAGCAATACTGCCACTGTGTGGATGTTATGAGTATGTCTGAGGATCTGGCTACCACGCCAAACCATACCATTACATACTACTTTGTTTATGATCTAATGTTAATTGGTAAATGGCTAATGGTTATGTGAATATCACATTTAGTAAGGAATAAAATAATGCATGAATGATGCATTGGGTTCGCATTTGTGTGTGTGTGTGTGTGTGTGTGTGTGTGTGTGTGTGTGTGTGTGTGTGTGTGTGTGTGTGTGTGTGTGTGTGTGTGTGTGTGTGTGTGTGTGTGTGTGTGTGTGTGTGTGTGTGTGTGTGTGTGTGTGTGTGTGAGAGAGAGAGAGGGTGTGTGTCTGTACACACATGCACGTTTGGATGTCGTGTGGAATGTGTAGCGATTTCACAGACACAGTAAACACGGATACAAAATGCGTTGCCATGAGCTTGAGAATAGCTCTCTTTTGGGCTAGAGATAACAGTATTACATTTTGCTAAACATCTAGAAATCTTAAACTACCACACCACATCACTAGAGACAGACACACGCAGACAAACACACACACGCACACACGCATGCACGGCCACACCTTTTCCCTTCGGCACGCACTGCCCCGGCTACTGTACTACTGCTGTCCACCCCGTGCATCTGCACTTTTCATCAAGGGGCCATCTGGCTATATCCCCTAAAGCTCAGAACAGATACATGTCCTCCTCCCCAGGGGAAAGAAGAAGAAGGGAAATCTCCTCTTGGATCATTATGGAAAGGGAGCGAGGGGATATCCTCTTCTCCTCTCCTCCTCTCTCCCTTATTTCCTGTCCTCCTCTTAACCATCTGCCGAGATGCCCTTCGGACTTGTACGAATCCCTTCCACAGGCCTTTTCGCTTCTCTTCCCTTCCTCCTCCTTTTACAGAGTTTCATCTTTTTTCGTTTCGTTTCGGGTTTTTTTCACTCTCTCTTTTACTGTCGTTCCTCGATGGCTCTGAGCCGCATCTCCCTTCACCCTCCTCGCCCCTGCTTCCTACGTATCTTCCTCTGCACGTGCACCTGTGCCTCCCCAGCAGCAGCAGGCGGCCCCTGGGGTGTCCAGCCAGAGCTCCGGCAGGCAGGGCAGGCCTGGTTTGGTTTGTGGTCCCAGGGCCGGCGGTGATAAAGAGGGGGAGATGAATGAGAGTGTCTGGCCAAGAGAAGAGCACTCTCTCATCTCGTCTCGGCCATACTGTACCTGCTGTACGGGTGTCTGTCTGCTGACTGACTCTCAAGCAGGAAGGGGGTCGGCGGAGACAGAGGAGGGAGGGAAGGAGAGGGGGGGGGGAAGATGGAGTGATCCAGTGACCCGCTGAGGATAGAGCCTGGAGGAGGGAGGGAGGGAGGGGGGAGGGAGGGAGAAAGGGAGAGAGGTAAAGGAAGGAAAGGAGGAGAGAAGGCAGTAGGGAGGGAGAGGTTACGGAGGTAGGGAGAGAGGGAGAGAGTGAGGGACGGAAGCAGAAGGGAGGGTGGAAGATGGGAGGGATGGAGGGAAAAGGAAAGGAGGGAGGTACAGTATGAATGAAGAGAGTGAGGGAGGAATGGAGGAAAAGACAGGGAGGCCCGCACACCTGCTGCTATGCCCAGATTTAAAGGGAGCTTATTAACTAACTGCTGACGGTAGGGACACATAGGAGGCGAAGCAAGCGAAGCAAAGAGAGGCGAAATCCAACCATCACCAGGTCGTTGCGGCGAATCAAATGGAATGGAACAGTTATGTTGTTGATTTGATTGGGCCGCGGCAGGCGAATTCGCTCCTCATTTGCATAACATTAAACTTTCTTTAATAATTTCGCTTCGCTCCTGTTCGCTTGCTTTTGCTTGCCATCGCTTGCCTTCGCCTCTCTCATAGGAATGAATGGCAAAGTTCGCAAATTTGCGTGTATGTGTCCCTACCGTGAGGCTTCAGGGCCATGGGAGAGTAGTGTGGGGAACGGCAGTGAGCAGCATATATCTCTGTTAGATAGCACAAGCACTCTCACATGTACCACAAGCACACAGTCACCATCAGACACAGACATGCACAGATACAATAGCAGTGGCCTCACAAAGCAGGATAGGTGTAGTACACACACACACGCACACACACACACACACACACACACACACACACACACACACACACACACACACACACACACACACACACACACACACACTCTCTCTCTCTCTCTCTCTCTCTCTCTCTCTCTCTCTCTCTCTCTCTCTCTCTCTCTCTCTCTCTCTCTCTCTCTCTCTCTCTCTCTCTCTCTCTCTCTCTCACACACACACATGTCCCACTAGCACACAGTCACCATCAGACACAGACATGCACAGATACAATAACAGTGGCCTCACAAAGTAGGATAGGTGTAGCACACATGCACGCACGCACGCACACACATACACACACAGACTCTCTCTCTATCTCTATCTCTCTCTCTCACACACACACACACACGCACGCACGCACGCACGCACACACACACACACACACACACACACACACACACACACACACACACACACACACACACACACACACACACACACACACACACACACACAACGTACTGTACAGTATGCTGTCACTCATCCACCACATACCGCACACATCCTTAAGTACATGTACTGTACACACACATGCATGCACATTCAAACAAATGTGTCTTTTTAAATTTTTAGAAGCACACATTAAATATCCCAAAAACAGACAGAAAGAATGACGGAAGGAGAGAAAGAGACATGGGAAGTGGTCTCATGTGTTTTAAAATAGGACACATTTGGGGGGCGCTGTGGCGCAGCACGCTAAGCCCCCCACATTTGGGCTTGCATGCCCACGGGGACCCCGGTTCGAGTCCAGACGGGGTCATTTCCCAGCCCTACCCCATATATCTCTTCTGCTCATTTCCCGTCTCCTCTCACACTGACCTGTCATAATAATGGCCCAAAAAGCCCCCCCACAAAAAAAAAAAAAAAATAGGACACATTTGAAAGGGGAAGCCTAAATGTCCTTGTGTCTGCATCTGGAGTGCTTCCCGCAGTGTACTACAGATGCACCGCCGTTACTCGCATGAGGATATATAGCAGTGGTTCTTAACCTGGGGTGCGGGCACCCCCTGGGGGTGCGTCAGAGATTTCAGGGGGTGCACAGAATTGTTTTTATGTAGAGGTTGTGACCAAAATTCTGCTTCCAAACATTATAATTAGGCCAAATCAAGACAACACTAAAACATGTTTTGGTCCCCATGTAAAGTCATTAAAGTATTAATGTCTAAAGCAAGAATCATTGTAATTAATCACGTAAATACTTTTTTGTGTGCGTATACACATGTAGAAGTTTGTGTTGGGGGTGCGCGACTTGTCTTGGGCACAGGTTAGGGGGTGCTTCAAGAAAAAAGGTTAAGAACCACTGATATATAGCATACTGACAAGCATTGCCAGACGAAAGGCCTACAATCGATTATCCATCTACTGTAGCTCCACATTGGCATAGCCCTGACCTGCGTCATGCACAAATCTCTTGAAATGAATGACTACTTTATACATGGGAATGGGGTGGACTAAATCAGGTACAGTGGCTTTGAAAGCTCCTAACCTGATTTAGGAACGTGGTTGTTTTATTGTTACAAAGGCCGTTATGTCTGTTATGTTGTCTGTGCATGTGGAGAGAGACGAGAGGTACAGCAAGAAAGAGGCACAGAGAGAAAGTGTAAGCGGAGGGAAAGAGAGAGGGAGGAAAAGGTTGGGAGCTGATGGAGAATGCACCCCTGGTGCAAAGAGGAGGGAGGATCCTCTGGGATGAGATGAAGGGGAGGGACTGGAGATCAGGAACGGTTAGGAAAAATCCTAAATCATCCACAAGATGCACACACGGTCCATTGCACCTGTGTGGGAGTGGGGTAGTGGCGACCTGATGAAGGACTTTGTTAAATTGCTCTCTCCTGCCCCCTTCCTGCTGCCATACAGTACTCTCACTTGCTCTCACTATCTCATATAGACACACTTACTCGCTTTCTTTCTTTCTTTCTTTCTTTCTTTCTTTCTTTCTTTCTTTCTTTCTTTCTTTCTTTATTTCTCTCTCTCTCTCTCTCTCGCTCTCTCGCTCTCTCTCTCACACACACGCACGCACACACACACACACAGACACACTGTGCACTATATCTCCATTTCTCTCCCCCTCCCTTTATATCTGTAATAAATATGGACAGGAAGAGATGGGCAGTTACAGAGCTAAATTGTCCTGAAGTGTAGAGAGAGAGGTCCCCCGGCCTAGTGTGTAATAATGATTTAAGTGTTGTCCGCTGGCTGGCGAGATGCGGCCGACTGCCCGTGCAGTGACCGTCTGACTGGTTGAGCCTGCCTAATCTGCTGCTGCACAACATTAGGTAATTTACTGCCCCTTTCCACAGGCCCCGCTCAAAGAGATTATGATGCACAGCAGAGAGAGAGAGAGAGAGAGAGAGAGAGAGAGAGAGAGAGACGTTTGTCTGTGTGTGTGTCTGTGTAGTATGTGTTTGCACGTGTGTGTATGCGTGTGTGTCTGTGCGTTCCTGTGTGTATGCGTGTGTGCGTTCCTGCGTTTGTGTTTGTGTCTTTGTCTGCGTTCCTGATGGACAATGAGATGTTTACAAGAGCTGGCCAGGAGAGGCACCCCTGGCCGAGCTCCATGAGGACATGATCTTTGTCAACAACATGGTGATAATAAAAATATGAAGGAAAATGGAATCCGAGATGGCATGCGTGCGTGCCATGGTTTCCGATAACACCTAGTCTATCCTAAGATTGGGTTCAGGGTGTTTCCGATATTTTTCAGGTCAATGATTATGAAAAAATGTGTGTTGTAAATGGATTTGATGATAATTATTCCGTTTCTGCAGTTGTTTTCTGGTTGCATGGGATTCATTTGCCGAATGTAATTTTTGAATGTTTTGTTTATTTCTGTGCATTGCCGTATAGGCCAGGATGAATTTGATGGCATCTTACCTGTGACTCATTTAGTTTGGTTTACACTAACATTTGTCATTGCACAGGTGTAGGATATTTTCAGTTGGCTATTTTCTTTACATCAAATAGGGAGGTGTATGCAGGGATTTATACTCATAAAAGATGTAGCTTGCTTCCTCTTGGACATCTAAGGGTTAATGCACGTAGAGGAAGATCTCTCGGCCTGTGCACACCACTGAACATTAAACACATTAGCTGCTTCATTTACATGCAGTGCTGTTTCCGATGATGACAGGGGTGCATTTCTGGAAAGCGCAGTTGTTAGCAGTTAGCAACTTCGGTAGTTGCCAATGGGAAATTGCATTGCAACCAACAAAGTAGCTAACATAGCTAGCAACTACGCTTTCCAGAAACGCACCCCAGGATTTTGTGTCCAAGCCTTCCATCTGTTGGTGTTCTGAGGGAATGACAACCCCTTTTTTTCTCGCCTCCTCCTCTGCTTCTTCACAGATCCTGACTCAGAAACAAAGCAGGTTCAAGGCATGCTTTCGGGAATGGAGAAACCGCAGGTAAGTGACCGTGTCATGGACAATGTACACACACACACAGGGGCGGATCTAGACGTTTTGGGGCCCTAGGCGAAATGTAAACATGGGGCCCTCAAAAGTCATTATATAGACATAAAATGCCGTGTTTTGGTGCTATTTTAGTGTTTTGTCTCATGTATATCTTCGATTACTTTACATAAGTGACGCATTAAGGTCAAACCTACTTCTTTGTGTTTTCTCCATGACTGATGTAAAATGCCTATAGAAGGCAGATTTGGTTGGGGCCCTAAGCAATTGCCTAGGTTTCCCTAATGTAAAGTCCGCCTCTGCACACACACCCAGATGGCATCAAGTCTGACCACGTCCTGCATACACACGCTTGCGCCCCATACACATGCATGCATTGCACACATGCGCACACATGCACGCGCGTGCACACACACGCACAAACATACACACACAAACACACACACACACACACACACACACACACACACACACACACACACACACACACACACACACACACACACACACACACACACACACACACACACACACACACACACACACAGCGATCAGCAAAAAATGAGCAAATGCGAACCCAATGCATCATTCATGCATTATTTTTTTCCTTACTAAATGTGATATTCACATAACCATTAGCCATTTACCAATTAACATTAGATCATAAACAAAGTAGTATGTAATGGTATGGTTTGGCGTGGTAGCCAGATCCTCAGACATACTCATAACATCCACACAGTGGCAGTATTGCTGCTTGATATTTGATTTATAGCAACATCATAATGTGATTTTATTATAATGTTTGTCTAACCAAAGCAGTGGTGATGTTTCGTACGTGGTGGTCATATATTTGTGAGTATTTGTGTTTCTTAGTACATGCAGTGAAAAGGAATACCTGAATACTTGGTTGGTGTGACGACAGACTAGCTGGGATAAAAGAATGTGAAAACACAATTATGTTTTCTGGAATAGCATTGAAGCTCATGAAAAGAAGCCTCCAATTTGCCATACCTTACATCTCTCTCTCTCTCTCTCTCTCTCTCTCTCTCTCTCTCTCTCTCTCTCTCTCTCTCTCTCTCTCTCTCTCTCTCTCTCTCTCTCTCGCTCTCTCTCTTTCTCTCTGTCTCTCTGTCTCTCTCTCTCTCTCTCTCTCTGCTCTATAATGACTTAGGACTGTGTTATGTTTGTAACTTCACAGCGGAGGATTGCCTGTTTGCTCCTGATTGCCACAAGGGTTTTGAGGGCTGCATTCCCCTGTTAATTAAAATGCCCTTTTAGCTGCTTCCACTGGCTTGAGCGGTGATTGGCTGTCAAATAATTTTCAGCCAAATATTGGCTTATTTTTTTACATAGTGCAGCCTTTTCATGCGAGGTCGCAGCAAAATGTGAAGTCCTTTCTGTGCTTGCTGTGAATTTCCATGCACCATCAGAAATACCTATGTCTTTTTTCGGACTTTACCATGTTTTATTCCCTTTGACATGAAACCACATTCTGTTTGATTTAGATGCCCTGGTTATGTAGCAGATTTCATTACCATGACTTAGATTCCTCTGCTGAGGATAAAGCTATTTTGCACAGGGTAGGCCACATTACTGTAATGCGATCTGAACCTAGATTCAATTCATTGAGTTACACGGTCATTGTGTCTGTCCTTGGAAAACAAAATTGAGGCTCATCTTACTCCACCCGCACCGGTTATCCAAGACACCTGATTTATTTCCCCACAGAAGTTATAATGTTGTGCTTGTGCCTTTGACACAAAGTCGGACAGCTTATCGTTGGGCAGTGTCTGTCAGGTTCAGATATGCTTGGCCAGCCTGATCTCCAAAAATTCCGTGCTCCTGGACACGGATGTTAAGGACACGAAATCTGTGTCCAGGAGCACGGATTTTGCCAAAATTCCGTGCTCCTGGACACGAAATTGTTTTCCGTGCTCCTGGACACGGAATTGTTTTCCGTGATGGGCTCACGGAATTGCTTTCAATAGGCTATTACCACAGCACTGTGTTAACTCTATCATTAGAAAGTACATACCAAATGCTAATCCTAAACAAAATAATGATATAGCAATTTAAGTTGTGCCCTGACCAAAACATTCCCTAACCTTAACCTGTCATTAAAGACATATTTTTGAGAAATACCTTTTCCAGTTGGTTGCTAGGCTATCAAACTCATATAATGAATGAAAGAAAACTAGCTGTGCCCAGACCAAAACAATCCCTAACCCTAACCTGTCAGTAAGAAATGTTTTTTTAGACAAAATATTTGAAATTAGAAAAATCCTGAGAAAACACAAGACTGTGGAAATAGCCTATAGAAAGCACTTCAAACAATTCCGTGTCCAGGAGCACGGAAAACAATTCCGTGTCCAGGAGCACGGAATTTTGGCAAAATCCGTGCTCCTGGACACGGATTTTGTGTCCTTAACATTCGTGTCCAGGAGCACAGAATTTTTGGAGATCATGTTGGCTTGGCAAACAGGGAGGTGATGAGAAAACCATAAGGAGCATCTCATTATTTACTGAGCAGACCATGGACACACAGCTCCACAACATGAAAGGTTCCTTTCTTTCAAAGATTTGGTTTGGAAGAACACAAGTTGGAAAAACATTTGTGGTTCGATTTTGACACGAATAAATGACTTTCCAGCACAGGATGCATGTACTGGTGTACTTTGTTTCTCAAGTGAGCCAGACTTCCCTTACGAAAATCGACCATGGTTAAGCCATAGTCAGAAACCATGCTGAAAAAAACCTGAAAACCATGAATAACCATGATCCGTTTTTGGTCAGGAACCAAGTTTTTCATATTTAAACCATGGTTGATTTTGGGATAATGTTGCTGCATGTAAGCATGGCAAAAGCTACGTACATATCAAAGTTACATTTTAAATGTACATAATAAACCACAAGTCAGGGGTGAATTTCTCAAAACCAAAGTTGCTTACTACATTAGCTACTTTGTTGTTTTCAATGCATTTTCCCATTGGCAACTACCGAAGTTGCTAACAGGCTAACAACTTCTCTTTTGAGAAACTCACCCCAGGTGTTTCATTTATGTCTGTGAAGATAAAAATCCTGCCTCTGTATGCTGGCATACCACAGATCTCTAACATCCAGGCCAGGGCTGCTCGACTGACATGGACCCCACCTGCAGGCCTGCTAAATAAGGACAGACCCAGCAATGGCCACCCACACACCTGCATGTACGAAGTCACGTTGTCAGACAAGGGCCGGGACGGCAAGTACCGCCTTATCTACAGGTGAGAAAAGAGCACATATTTGTGTGTCTGTGCGTGCGTGTGTGTGTGTGTCTGTGTGTGTGTGCGTGGGTGCGTGCGTGCGTGCGTGTGTGTGTGTGTGTGTGTGCGTGCGTGCGTGCGTGCGTGTGTGTGTGTGTGCCTGCGTGCGTGCTTGCGTGCGTGCGTGCGTGCTTGCGTGCGTAGAGGGGTTGTACTCATGTTTGCATGGAATTGTGGCAAGGGAGTAAATTTATTTATTTAGCTTGTGCTTTCAGCACTCCATTTTCTGAGGTCTGTAGGTTTATTTTATTGCAATGTCACAATGTCCATGGCCAATGCATCCGGTTGAGTTTAGTGCTAGCATACAGTGTTTTCCAGGGCTGAGGTCTTTGTTTATTATTTTGTCCTTCACCATTTATTGTGGGTTTTTTTTTTACATTGATGCAGTGGAGAAGAGCTGGAGTGCAATTTGAAAGAACTACGACCGGCAACAGACTACCACGTAAGGTATGTGCACACACACTCTCCCCCCGCTAACCTTGATGCTACTCAGCAATGATTTAATGGAATAGAGGGTATTCTGTTGGGCCCTCTCTGTTGGGCTCACTGTGGTGTCCTTAATTTATGAATTCATTTATTCATTCTATTGCATTCTGGTTGCCAGCCAGCATGATGTTTGTTTTGTATGTATTGTGAGTCCTATACAGTACTGGGATTGCATTCTTAAAGGTACACTGTGCAGGAAATGGACAAAAAAAGGTACTGCAACTATGCTGCTCATTGAAACTGGGCTGCCTATTGCCAAATTTGATCTTTACCTGAACATTTACTAAGTAATAAACAAATATTTTCTAGTATGGTCCAAGTACAGTCATTTTTGCAGCTAAAAATGGCTATTTTTGGAAATTCAAAATGGCGGACCATGGAGAAGATCCCCCTTTTCATGTATGAAAAGTGCAATTTTTCCAGTCATAATGAATACTTAGAATTTGATGCTGGTGGTAAGTATTCATGAAAAAGGTAACATTAGTGAATGGGCAGCATGAATTCTGTAAATAAACAACTAAAAATCTCACACAGTGTCCCTTTAAATGTTATTATTCAGTTGAGGCGTGCGCTATTTGCCTCGGCTCATGATTTTAACCATCCTTTTCATTGCTCTGTCGAAGCTGCTAGGGGCACAAATACAAGGGCTAGTAAACAGAAAACACGTACTCGGTACATTAGCTCTAAAAAAAAATAAATGTTTTTGTATTTTACATCTTAAAAATAGGCAAACTGTATCGAGAGGCAGTTACTTTGTTAGGGGTCCAGTCCAGTCGTATGCTCTTAACAAGGGGCGGATCTACCCATTCTGGGGCCCTGGGCAAAATATAAACATGGGGCCCTCAAAAGTCATTTTTTAAACACGTCACCAATTGGCATGGTAGGGGCGAGGGTGCTATTTTAGTGTTTTGTCTTGTTTATATCTTTGATTACATATACTTTAGAGAAGTGGCAAATTAAGATCAGGCTTCCTTATTTGCGTGTTTATCGCCACTGGTGTGACATTTGGGGGCCCCTATGGAGTGCAGATGTGGTCGGGGCCCTAGGCAATTGCCTAGGTTTGCCTAATGTAAAGTCCGCCTCTGCCCCTAACCATGTTCCAAGCAGCAACATGACTGAGCAAAGTGAAGCACCAGGCAGTCCAGCCATATGATGTACTGCCCTCACAGCACCACATGCTCTCACTCTTCATCGCATCAGCACAGGGGTTCCCAAACTTCACCATGATAAAGCCCCCCACATTCCAGCCAAGGCCCCCTTACATGGATGGGTCGTGCCACCTGACTTTTTCTGTGCACCCCTTTCAAAACCATAGTCTACGTAGGTCTGTGTCAGTGCCCCACAGGGATGTATAAAATAATGAAAATAGTGTTGGAAAATGTTTAGAGATGGAGTGGATTCTAATAATACATTTCTTAAATAAAGGGAATATTGTTCAGATTTTCTTTGTTTATTTTGGTGTACTTAGTTATTCAATTCATTCAATTTTTTTTTTTTTCCCCTGCTAACATACCCCTCCTTGCACCTCCTCACGTAACCCCCCGCATGCCCCCCCCCCAACACACACACACACACACACACACCCAGGCACAGGGGTCCCCGGCCCCCACTTTGAAAACCAGTGTCTGTAACAGCACATTAAGGGACAAGAAGTCTCTCCTCGTTCGGCCTCACACATGTGCACGGGGGTCCTCACGACTGTGTGAGCACTTTAGGTAGCTATTATCCTGCGGAGCAGCTGGTGGATGCTGCTCAGCTTGTGATTATGATCAGGGTGTCTTGTCTTCTCGCACGGCGCTGGAGGTCACACTAGGTGACAGTCTGGAAGGAAGGCAGAGCCTTTTTCTCAACGTGACCACAATGTTTTATTAGCATCGCATTCTCATTGGAGTGTGTGTCGTGTGTGTTGTGCGTGTGTGTGTGTGTGTGTGTGTGTGTGTGTGTGTGTGTGTGTGTGTGTGTGTGTGTGTGTGTGTGTGTGTGTGTGTGTGTGTGTGTGTCTGTGTGTGTGTCTGTGTCTGTGTCTGTGTCTGTGTGTGTGTGTGTGTGTGTGTGTGTGTGTGTGTGTGTGTGTGTGTGTGTGTGTGTGTGTGTGTGTGTGTGTGTGCGTGTGCGTGTGTGTCTGTGTGTGTGTGTGTATACATGTGTGTTTGTCCTCTGCAGAGTGAACGCCATGTGTAACTCAGTGAAAGGCTCGTGCTCGGAGACAGGAACATTCACCACCCACAGCTGTGCGCCCGACTGTCCCTTCCCCCCGAAACTCTCCCACCGCGCCAGGAGCTCCCTCACACTCCAGTGGAAGGTAAGGGCCATGCCACCAGTGTTGCCAGATGTACCATAATTAGCGTATTTGTACCATAATTTTGTCCATTTTGTACGATCAAAAAAACATTCATTTAGTTCATGTAGTAGATGCCTTGAAGTAACTATTTGGGTCTTGTACAATAATTTTGTACAATAAAAAGCCCCCAAAAAACAATAATTTTGAGGTTTTGGCGCGATAATTCAGCCTTTTCCATCTGGCAACACTGCATGCCACCTTGCTGACTAGAGTTCATACATTGTCTGAAATCAAGTCAGGTAGCCTTATGGTTCTAGACCACTGTTTCCCAACCAGGGGTACGTGTACCACTAGGGGTACGCGAGCACACTGCAGGGGGTACTTGGGAAAATGTTATTATTATAACAAATGTATGGAGCAGTCACATCAGGAGAGAGAAAGCGATATAGAACATGAATTAGGGGGTACTCATGGCACAACTAAGAGGCTTAGGGGGTGCGCGAGACAAAAAAGGTTGGGAAACACTGTTCTAGACCTTAGATTGGACAATACTGCGGTTTAAACAATAAAAGAGTTGGACTTATTTATTGTTATTCACCTGGCTGGCTTGCACAGGCCTTTTCCTCAAAGGTCTCCACATATAACTCAATTATTTATTATGAGAGTGCTGTATTCGTGGCACGAGGTCATAAACTTTGTTTCTGTGGCCAAATGGATTTCTTCTGTATTCATGCCCCTCTTGTGTTTTCATTTTCTCTCTCTCTCTCTCTCTCTCTCTCTCTCTCTCTCTCTCTCTCTCTCTCTCTCTCTCTCTCTCTCCCCCTGTCTCTCTGCCTCCTCCTTCACAGCCTCCGGTTGACAATGGGTCAAAGATCACCAACTACCTTTTAGAGTGGGATGAGGTACGTGCTATTCCCCTGCCCTGCCTTTGCGTGTACCAACCTGAGCTTGAAGCTGTGAGCCTTATAGCTATTATTTGATAATCTCTGCGAAGCTTTTCATCGCACCTTTGCTCCTTCACCGTTTTTTCCTGAGGAAAAAAAAGGTGCTACTTTAATCTATGCCTCCAGGGGGCACTTCAGTCTTCCTACTTTTGCCACTGAGCCGCAGCTGTGTGTCTTAATACACAGCTTAATATGCTACTGTGCTTTACCGCCATAGACACAGGGCAGTTCAACTCCTAGGACAAGACTGCCTTGTGTCATTCATCATATTCAGCTGAAATGCACCTCAGCTTTAAAGACCTCAGCAGTTGCTTGCACTGCTTGAATGAGACATGATTGTATCTTGTTCGGTTTCTCTGCTGATTGGGCCATAAGTGCTTAACCACTTGTTAATCTATTTAACAGCATTGTGTGTTCAAGCTGTGTTTCAGTGATTACAGAATTTTGAAAAAAAATCATATCGATTGTGAATCTGAAGATGTGGTATGAATGAATAATTATAGCGGTCTTGATACATAAAAGGGCAATGCAAGTTTAACAGCTTAAAAACATTTAAGGAATGTTCGGGCAGTGAAAGTGCTGTAGAATTCTGGACGTCATACAATACAATTCGGAATTGTAGAATCTTGCATTATTATAGAACACATTCTTTTTTATAGAATGTTCAAAAACCCTTACTCTTAAAGGTTAAATATATCACCAGAAAATAAAGCTGATGTAAAATGGATGCAAGTGAAATACTAAGCAGAGGGTGAGTCCTTTCATAGGGAGTAATTGTTATAAGAACTGGTTCTTACATCTTGGTCCACAATGACCCATTCTTCACAGGGCAAGAGGAACAATGTTTTCAGAGAATGTTACTTTGGGGGCCAGCGG